>NC_056733.1:1076035520-1076165520 GCF_019279795.1 Protopterus annectens
GTCGGTCTTCTGAGCATCGGTGTTTTGGCGTGTCGATCAAGTCAAGGGGAACCATAGATATATATATATATATATATATATATATAGAGAGAGAGAGAGAGAGAGAAAGATAAATGGATAGCTATAGATATATATTGTAATATGTTGAGTTGAATATTGTACATTGTGCCTCTATGAAGAGCAAAGCAAATGGTGTGTGCAATCATTGTTAAAAAACATTAGTCAGGAACTTGAATGTATTAGATACCTAACATGCCACTAATTACAAATCACTGTAATCTATTTATAGGTGATATCCTGCAAGACAGGAAGATAGCTTCTCAGCTGGAGGACCAATGGAGGCTAATAGGAACTAGACTGAAGAACCTAGAGAAGTTCAGTATGATAGCCCAGTCTGGGATTGATGTGAAGTTGTACCTCATAGGGGAACCTGTTCAACAGAGCTAGAAAGTAGACACGGTGCCCTGCAGCCCTGAACATTGATTTTAGTACCTGCTCTTAAATTTATGTCTTGGAGAGGCATGTAGCTGTGGACATGATTTTAAAGGGCAGTTCTTTGCTGAAAGGTCTAAACAGAGTATGTCCATATGTTAGAGCAACCCATGAAACTATTGATCTGATGTCAGTTTTCATTCTTTCCTCAACTACTGGGTTCTGATCCGACTCTCATATCCGACGCAGCCATTACTTTAGGTCATAGCCACCAAAAAACTCCCTTACCCCAAATGTACCAACTCCGGACATACCTCACAATATTGTTTGCCACTTTCGTGATTAGACATGGTCATCTTGAGCTCTCAAGTGATTCATTAAAATAAGTGTTTTATTATTTCCTTTTCAATTTTTCTTACTAGTTAATTCTCCATTTTATTACACTATATGTAGTTCTTTCATACCATAGTTGGTAATGTCTGTTCTTTATTTTCTATACACTTTCTATGTAATTCTTGATACCATCACTGGTCCCCCCCCCTTTTTCTTCCTTGATAAAAAAAAAAAAAAAAAAAAAAAAAAAAAAAAAAAAGGTGAAGGTGACTTTCCTTCTTATTCCTTTTTCTGTTATACTGTGTAATGACATCAGAAAAGGCCCTTGGAATTTTAAGAAGTACCAAAAGTGTGAGAACAAGTTGCCCTTGTCCGATGCTTATACTTTGTGTGTGTATTGGTTGGGTCTGGACGACCTTCACGTTGATTGTGCTGTTTGCATAAACTTTAATCCACGTGCCATTGCAGATAGAAAAAATAAACTTATTTTTAAAGAATTACTTCCAACTTCTTTTCTCAGAAGCTATTGCTGGGGCTCAGTCCTCCAAATCTAAATCAAAACAGCCTTCTACTAAGTCTCCTAAACATATAGGATCCTCCATTCCATCATCCTCAGAGTCACCAAAGAAAAAACATTAATTGGATCAGAAGGCCGCTGTTGTTCTAACTGCATCAGATCCGATAAAACCCACCTTGGATCCAAGCACTTCAGAGATGAGACTCTTACCCAGAACTAAATATTCAGTAAGTCTGGATCTGGTACCTTCCAGAGTACCTTCTCCCTTTTTGGAATGCCTCTACGCTAAGTCCCCATCCCTAGCTTCATTTCATTCTTCCAGAAGTTTCACTGAAGCTGACGTGGACAGAATGATGAGGAAATGCCTATCGGTGCAAATACAGATGGGAGTTCTCATGGCTCCTACCTCTTCGGGTCAAGAAATCCATCCTTCTATCACTTTGACAATTTCAGCTCCTTCTGTGATCTGACCAATCATTTCAGAGCACCTGGATCTGAACCTTCTGAGTCCATCTGGTTCAGATCTGTAGATATTCTTATCTTCAGATCCAAAGCTATCTCTGTCTGAACTGGCTCCAGTGTCTTTAGAGCCAGATGACTGTCAGAGCCGAAGCACCACTTTCGGATCCGAGGCATTTGTGTCAACTCTGAAGTTTTTGGAGCTGTCTCAACCCCTAGAATCCTCAGCACTGGACAGCTTAGGTCCAACTTCTGCCTTGAGAAGATTGTCTTGCAGGCAGAGAAAACTGATGGGCCAGAAGCCTGGCTTCTCTGTTCCATTGTCTCCTTTCTCCCCAGAGCATTCTGCCCTTGAGGTAGTGAAGAGAGTGTTCTCTGCTCCAGCAGGATGGATGGATCCTACATCTTTGGATCTTCCCTCTGGATCTTGTCTGTCTTTGTGCTATGATCCCCTTAATTCTACACCACAGCGACAGCCAACCCAAAATCTCTAGGTTACCCAACAGGGTATTTTGATCTCTTCTGATATTCAGAACACCCCACCAGGAAGTGTCTAGGAAGAGGAAGTGTAAAAGGATGCACTTAGACTCTCCTCAGGAGTCAATCACAGAGTATACTGATTTTGATGAAGGAGAAGGTCCCCAAATATCATCACCTAAAGACATGTCCTTTGGAGACATCCTTGAGATACTTAATCAGGTGGGTGGTTGGTCCTTTCACAACCCTTCATGAGAGGAATTGGTATTCCTGGAGGCTTTTGGGGCTGGCCAGTCTATCTCCTTGGTTACTCCACCCACCAGTGAACTCATTGACTCAATCTCTAAGTGAGTGTGAAAGGAGCCTAATACAGTTGAGCCCATACCCAAGAGACTGCATCAAATTCTGGCACCTCCTGTAGGAAAGGAATATTGGAATGAGAGGGTGCCCATAAATGCTATGGTCATGGTGGCAGTCACCAAGAAGGAACTTGCTGAGCAGAGTTCCTCTGCCTATCCCCCTAACAGGGAGTCTAGGACATTGGACAGACTTGGGAAGCATGTGTATACTTTAGCGACTTTTGCCCTTAGGTCACTAAACTACCTGGCATATTTTATGAGACTACAAGGGGACTTGATAAAGGAACTATCAAAATCCCCTTTCTGGGACCACTACTGCTAAGTATCAGACTTCTGTGGCTTCACAGTTGGCTACCCTACAATCTATTTCTAATTCATCCATGAAGCTTATCTCACATGCAGCTGAAAGTGCCTCAAGAGTGGTGGGTTCAGGCATTTTCATCAGGAGGCATGCCTGGATGTGCTTCTGTGATTTTGCAGAGCCCTTCAAGTCCTCATTCTTCAGTACATCATTTGATGGCAGTTTGTTGTTTGGCCCTAAAGTTAAAGACACACTCTCTGGGTGTGAAAAGGATGGAAAGACCCTCTCTGCAGTGGGTGTATATTTTTCAACTCCTCAAAGATCCTACTCTAGGAATCAATGAAGTGGTCAAAATTTGGTTCTGAAAGATCCAATGTCCTTTCCAAGATCCACTTGGAGATAGTTCCACCATGGACATGGGGGGGGGGGGGACTTGAATGGATGATGATGATCATATGGCAGAGGAGACTTGCAGAATCAGGGGTTTGGAGATTCCTTCTTTGATAGACCCTACTGGTACTTCTGAAAGGAGGCCCAATTGTTCCCCTTTGGAGGCAATCTGGGGTCAATTATCCTTGCACCAGAGAGGTTTGCTGGACATCACAAGATATATGTGGGTGCAAACAATCATATCCACAGGTTATATATTATTCCTTTTTTCCTACCAACTCCTTCTGTATCAAACTTTCCCGATGTTCCACCCAGTCAGAGGAAAAATGTAGCACTTGAAATACAAAAGCTGCTAGGAAAAAAAGTCATCCAAGAGGTCCCACCAGACCAGATGGAATCTGGAACTTACTCAAGATTCTTTTTAGTGTCAAAGAAAACAGGGGACTGGAGATCAGTTTTGGATCTCAGCAATTTGAACAAATCAGTTTGACACACAAAGTCTCTCCTTTTCAGGAAAAGTGATTCAAACAGACAGCATATCAGTAGTTTATAATCTCAGTATCGGAAACTACTGCATATCCTACTAGGTTCTGTCCTGCAGGACCCCTTTTGCACGAGCCATCCACGTAGTATGTCACCTCGGCATCATCCAAGGGAACATCCGTGAGATCTTTTCTAGACAGTGTCTTTTGCTCAATCACCTGCAGGCAGCTGTGTGGTGTGCCATCTGCAGGGGTTGGGAGCAAGGTAGAAGGGTTCAAAGTCATGCATCGTTCAATTGTCATATGAGGTTGGTTCAACAATATAGTCATACAGGAAAGATGCCTAGCAGGGGAAAGATATGCTACCTTCTCTTGCAGTAAAATAATCGCGACTTCATGAGGCACTCTCAAAGTGAGAGGGTGGAATAAAACTACTGAGGCCGAAGCCTGTACTGCCATTGCAGCTGCAACTACTGCTTGCACACAGTGGGGTAAAGACCATGCCACTGGGTCTAGTTGTGATGAATAATAAGCAATAGGGCATTGCTTGTCCCCATGCTGCTGTGTTAACACTGATGTCATATAACCTTGCTTACAATCTACAGTTTGGAAAAAACGTTTATGATAGTTTGGTAATCCTAAAACTAATGAGGATGCTATTAACTGTTTCAGTTTGCAGAAAGCAGATTCTGCTTCTGGTGTCCATTGTAACAAATCCTGTGCTGCCATAGGCTTTTTATATATCAGGTTAGTCAGCGGTGCAGATTCCAAGGCATAGTTTGGAATCCAGCTCCGGCAAACGTTAGTCGTACCCAGGAAGGACATCATTTCCTTCTTAGTAATGGGTTTTGGTGCTTGCAAAATCGCTATTTTTCTGTCCTCATCTAATGTCCTACCCTCTTTGGATATTATATATCCTAGGTATTTAACTTGTTTTTTCCAAAGCTGCAGTTTATTTTTGTTTACCTTATGTCCTTCAGCGGCTAGAAATTGTAATAGCGCTATGGTATCTTCTTTGCACTCTTGCTGGGTGGGGGCCGCCAGCAGGATATCATCAACATAAAGTAAAATCTGACTGCCTCTTGGTTGGTAAATCCCACCAAATTGCTTGCCATTTCTTGTCAGAATATCGTTGGACTTTCACAATATCCCTGTGGTAGTCACGTATATGTATACCTTTTCCCCTGAAATGTGAATGCAAACCAATATTGGCTGTCAGGGTGTATCGGTATTGAAAAGAACGCATTGCTGATATCTACCACAGAAAAATATTTCTGTTGAGGTTTTAAATCATTTAACAGGGTGTGTGGGTCTGGCACTGTAGGTGCCCTTGGTATTACTACGTCATTTACAGCTTGTAAATCTTGGACCATACGCCATTCTCCATTTGCTTTCTTAACAGGAAATAAGGGTGTGTTACATGGTGAATCAGGAGATTCCACCAGCACCCCTTCCTTAAGTAAAGCTGCTATAATAGGTTTGAGTCCTACCTCTGCATCTTTTCTTAAGGGATACTGTATTTTCTGTGGTCTAAATGCTGACTTTGGCGTGATAGTAACTGGTCCTGCTGTATGAATAAGTCCTACATCTGACTTTCCTGTTGACCAAAGAATTTCTGGTATATTCTGTAAGGCATTCTCTTCCTCCTTTAATAGGAGTTTTAATCAGCTGTCCTTGCTAGACTGCAAGTGCACGGCTGGGTGGGTCTGAGTTATCCAATTCAACTTCTGCATTTGTATTCCCTGTTCTGACAGTTCTAACTCTGTCTGCTTTTCCCATCTCGTGACATTTTCTCCTAAGTCTACCCATTTTACATTCTTGTCCTTAGTTAAGCTAACATGTGGTAATCGATTAGATTGATAGAGTGCAAAGAACTCCTGGGGCAATGAACAGCTGGCTACACTGTTCCCTTCCATGTCCCAGTACAGATTTTGTAATATCAATCTGTTTGCACAATTTCTAAACAATTCTTGCTCATATTCCTTATCAGGTCCTGGTGTGTTACAATAATACAGAGTACAGTGCAACAAATGTTGTTTATCAATGTCAAGGGAGGGGAACTTGCTGATGGCTACTTTCATCAACTCTTCGGTCACTACCCCTGGACCAGTCGTAACCAAGTCCTGGCTGTACCAATAGAACATTTCACCCTCTGATTGCACTGCAAAGGTATCAATTTGTCACCGTGCTTCCATACCCTGCATAGTTGGAACTACTGCTATACCAAATAGCTGCATAAGGTCTCTGCCCAAGAGGTTTACTGGGCATTTTGCGGAAACAACAATTTTGCTTTTCTGGGTCAATCCTGAAACAGGATCAGTTATTGCAATATTATGGGAGAGGGGCTCCCAATACAGCTGCCCATTAGCTGCTTTCACTAGTATGTAATCAGGTGACTCTGAATTCTCTGGCAGTTTGGAGGGATGTATCAGGGTCCGTGATGCCCCTGAGTCACACAAAAATTTGACTTCCCTCCCTTCCACCAAGAGTGTAACTTCTGGTTTTGTGTCTGCTAAATAGAGTTCTAAGCTCAATAAAGCTAAATCCAATATTTCATTTTCTTCACTATCCATAACTTCCTGCACTTCCTCTATTTCTTCTGTCACATCCTCTACTCCTTCTATCTCATTCTCATTTGTCCTTTCTCCGCTATCCCTTTCTAGTTATTCTTGACTATCATATAGTCAGTCCTCACCCTCCTTGTCTTCCGTGGTTGCCTTCCTGTTTTTCTTGCAATCAATTGCCAAGTGTCCCTTTTTACTGCATTTAAAACATTCACCCCTTTTCTTTCGCCCTTCAAAGTCCTCTGATCGCTGATCAGATTGTTTGTTTCCCTGGGCATTTCTCTTGCCCTTTTTCCTGGACTGTACTACATAAACTTCTTCTCCAGCTTCTACAGAAAATACTTGGGCTTTCTTTTTCTTTTTGCTATTAAAATGCCTTTTGGCATGCCTAGCATATTCAAGTAATGACTGTAACCTGCTTGTACGATGATCTACCATGTGCTTTGTAATAAAACTGCTTATGGGTGCAATGCTGCCTTTCAAAAATGCATTCTTTAACTGCTGCTCATATGGGGAATCTTGTGTCTGATCTTCAGGAACCAGCATTCCACAATGGTTATTAAAACATTCTAACAGTCTGGCATAATATCTGTCAATAGTTTCACCTTCTTGTTGGATGCATTGATTAATGCAAGTCCAGTCTGCCCTAGGCTTCCATTTCTCAGAGATTCGGTCTGTAAGACCTTTCACTCTGTTGTCTAACTCTGCGCTGCTATGTGGGAGGGGTCTGAGCGCAGCATCACGGGGATTCCAGTTGCCACTAATCATGTGCCAATCTGGTCCCACAATTTGTCTGACTACTTTTTCTACCTCTTCTCCGTTTAATTTATAACTTAGCCTCATTCCTTGTAAATCTTCTGAGAACTTTCTGAAATTAACTTTTGGATGGGGAATTCCCTCAGTGGCTTTCCGGATATCTTCCGGAGTCCAGGGTCTATACACTAGAATAGTTGAGTCCTGACCTTCTTGCCCTGCCTGAGAATTAGGTACTTCTATAAGTGGGCATATTTCTTCTTCACTCATAGATCGTGAATTCCTACTCATTTGATATAATTCAATGTCCCCTTTTGAGTTACCTGCCCGTGTTCGAGACCTGGTCTCGATGGGATCTCTAATAAATGGTTTTGCTTTCGTAATGTCTCTATTTTCAGTGACAGCAGGATATCGTGGGAGTGGACTAACCTGTTCACGTGCTTCATATTCTGGTAAAGGAGGCGGAGGGACTGATGCTATTACTAAGTTATTGTCCTCCTTATCTAAAAACATTGCTTTTGATTTATTATTCTTTTGTTCCCTACGATTTACCTCCTCAATCCACCTGAGGAATTCCTAATTGGCGCTGCTTTTTTACCCGACCTTTAGAATCAGTTTTAAGCTGTTTGACAGGTTTGATAAGCGAGGATTTTTCTAATTTACCGTCAAATTCATACTTATTAACCCACTTTGAGTAGTATTTAATATTATCAGCACGCTGTGACTGCATGTATTTTGCGTCTTCGGTTAATGGCAGATTTTGGGGTCTTTTTTGTGCAATTATTACCCATTTTATTCTACCCTTTTTAATCGTTATGTAACTCCTTATTTTTAATGTGGTACCACGGACTTTGTTATAGTCTCTTCAGAATGACTGCCTACCTTCTCTGTTTTCCCTGATCTATGGCAAGATAGTAATCTTTTCTGTCCCTGACTTGTAAAAATATAGTCCTGACAAAAACAATACAAATCTAGTCCCTGATCTAAAACAGAAAAAAAGGTAGATTCACCTTACCTGAGCCTTCGTGATTGATCACCTGGTTCGTGAAAAACCCGTCCTTCAGTCGCGGATCAGAAAGTGGCTGGCCTCTTTTGTATGACAATTCAGTCGGAGTGCTTTTCAAAATAAGAAGAACCGATGTGGTTTCTTCCCCGTACTGTTTCAAGCCACCTGGCCTGTCTGATCCGAGGCGAAGTGAGGGTTTCTGGTCCGAAGGACCAATCTGTTAAAGGAAAAAACTTCAAAGACCAATGCATGTAAGGTTCAGATAAGGCACATTTAATAACTTGCTGCAAGGAGACAAAAACATGCAAATACAGGATTTTGCCTAACTACTAACAGGAAGTATGCTATTCTTGTACTGTTCTACAAGACATTGCCTTCTGTGGTTGACGTAATCAAACACAACTTTCAGTATTGTTCTACAGCAGATGTTACTCAGATTTTCTGCTGACATGACTGGATTTATGAAAAACATTTTGAGAAAAACAACCTGGCCTTGGTGGGCTCTAGCCCGTTACAAGCTTCTATTGTGTAGTTCTAATACATGTGTTACATTTCAAGGTACTTTTCTAGCTTAGACACAAGCAAGTGCTGATTGCAGTTCATATTTTCAAGCAGTCTTTGTTCTGATTATCTATAGCTCCTGCAGCTGTGTATTTTCTCATGCACAAGCGGAACTCCTTGTCTAAGTCTCATAACATTAATACAAGTGATACATCTATTCATTATTTTCCTGACACAAGCAGAAATTATCTGCTTCCCTGTAAATTTCCAAAGCATAAGCAAAGATTATAGCTGCGCATATTTCATGACAATACAAGGTTAGAAAGCTTCTGCAATTCGTACAGATTTTATGCAGTGTGAAATAGAATAAATGTGTTAACCCTTTTCAAGCCTTAAATGCACTAAGCATATTACTAATACATATTTTTCTGACACATGTCAATAAACTATTAAAACAATCAACAAGAAACTCAGGTCACTATATAGAAATAACCCCTTCCTAACTGCATTATCCAGGGCTCTCATCGTCCACTCAGATCTCTTCTCCACCCTTCTATATGCCTCCTCCATACTCTCTAATTTGAATAAATCTGAACTCAATGCTCACTCACGCTCCTATAACCACATTGCCAGATTTGCCACAAACTACACATACAGGACTCATCACTATGAAAACCTTAAACGCATAAGATGGCTTGAATTACCCATCGTAATACTGTTCAACTAGCTTATAGTAGCACACAAAATTCTCAACAAACCTGAAAATACTCCTGCACTCACAAACATAATAAAACCTTATAATAACTCCAGGCCACAACGCTCATCCAACAAACTCCAGATCCAAACACTCACAGTTAACAATGCAGCTGGAGCCTCCCTCTTTGACAACTTTGTTGGCAGAACGTGGAATTCTCTTCCAGCCAACCTTACCCTGGAAACCTCTCTAAAGCTCTTCAAAAATGGCTTGAAACAATATTTTAAAACATATTGGCTTTGCCCCTGTGTTAACCCAGATTAACCACCACTCTGTCTATTAAAGATAAAAAAAATGTGTGCATTTTCTCCTCATATCTAATTTGCAAATTGTTGCCACATTTTGTTTATGTAAAGTTACTATGAATCCTGTGAGTTCCTTCCTATGGACTACATTTGTATATACTTGCAAATTTGCATGCCTCTTAAGTGTTTTGCCTTATGTGTGTCTCTGGAGCTTTTCTCCCCGAGCATCTGCTGAAAATGGACATATATCCAGTTGGAATATCCCAGTCAACAAATGTAAAATAAAATAAATAAAAATAAATAAATTTTACTACTTTCTCCTAATATATTTTCTGGCATTTCAACCATGGAGGATTACAGAAACTGTTTTTAAGTCTAAAGGAGACACTGACAAAATGCTGGTATGCTGGTACACATACAACAAATATCTAATAAATCCAAAGTATACCTGTCATAGAAAACCTGAGCAAAAATGATGAAAACATTTTTGAGCATTAATGCCATGCAAGGAAAAGCACAGTGGTGCAGTGGTAGCATTGTTGCCTCACAGCAAGAGGTTCTCTGGTTTGATTCTTGGCTGCAGTGCCTTCTGTGTGGAGTCTGCATGTCCTCCCTGCATTCGTGTGGGTTTCCTCCAGGTGCTCTGGTTTCCTCCCACGTTACAAAGACATGCATTTGGAGCATTTCTCCCTGGGCCTCCAATGAAAATTGGCTTTGTTCCCAGTCGGAATTTCCCAGTTAACAAATGTTAAATAAATAAGAGAACTGGGACTGAACAGACAGGGTGAAAATCCTGTCCCACTTGGTAGAACAGCCTATGTTTATGCACATGGAATAGATTGAGTATGAAGACTACAATAATCTAAAACAACTGTCAAGGACTGGGATTAACCCTTTTGTAGAAGACATTTGATTTTTTAAATGAATTTCTAATACTGACAAACCAGTAAGTGCATAGCACAGATTCATGACTTAAAACCTATTTTAAAACTATGGCTGAAGGGTAATAACAACTGCAAATTGAAAATATTAGAAATATTATCAGTAGACAGGTTTAAAAGAGTTTTGTCTGATAATGTAAGCTGATGTATTCTGCAGAGTGATACTAGGAACTCATAAACTATCAGCTTCAATAGAAGTCTTAATAACACAACATTTAAAACTGATCTGTACTTCTAAGCCTAAAACCGCAGCAAAAAAATTCTATCTTCTTCTTCTTATTATGTTAATTTTTTTTTCAGATGTAGCAGGAGGGGCACATTGACAAGTTCAGTGATTCTATTATTAAAGAGATTGGTAGTAGAAATCTAAGACTGGGAGGCTCATGTAATAACAAACCAGAGTTTGTTAAGAACTACATGGAATTGACAGCATGGAAGCTGTTTTAGGAGCTTGGTTTCCAGTGAGCAAGATGGGTAAATAAAAATGTGAAGATGGACATGCTACAAAGGAAGTTGTTGCTGTGTAGTGTGAGAAGCCTACAATTAAAATTGAGTCAGCATTATGTCATTGTGTTACAACTAAGCTTGAAAAGTGTACTGTATTTCTAAAGGAAATTGAGTTTCAAGCTCTGATAGACACTGGAAGCATAATTGCCCTTGCCAGGTTTGCCTGTCTTATGTAAGTATAAGATTAGAAGCATCCAGAATGTAGAGGTAATGTGCATTCATAGTAACACAACAGAATACCCCCTGGCATGAATAAATTCAAACAGTTCTGTGAAAGCTATTATATTCTGTGTCTGTAACCACTGATCATTATCTAATATTAGGGAAAGTTTTTCCCCCCATTTAAAACACTATAAAATGTGGCAGAAATGATAATCTGTAGACAAATATGGCAGAATAACACACTAATAAGAAAAAGGCCAAGCAGCAACTTCTTACACCCATTCAGGAAAAAGAATGATGGGGGCGTGGCCAAGATGGTGAGCAGTTAAGAGCACCATTTTTCAGCTCTGCTTCATTTTAACATCTCTGACAGGATGCTTACTAAAAACTAAAATAGAACATTTCAAAACTTGATGAATTTATAGATAAACAATTGTTGAAAGATTTTCTGCAAAATAAAAAAAAAAGTTTGAACCTTTTTAATTGCTTTTCCCTTTCAAGAAAACTAGAAAGAACTAACTGTCTCAGAATGAGCCACTCTAAGCCCAGTGTACAGGACAGTAAATTGAAAAGAGACATGCAGTCTATACTAAGTAACATCAATGAGATATCTGTAAAGAAAGATAAATTAGAAAGCAAAATGGACAATTTTAAAGACGAATGTAAAAAATAAGTTGAAGCGCTGAGTGAAGCCCTTAAACAAAAGTCATCAAAAATCTCTAGTATAGAAGAGGCAATGTCTAATTTTGATGGCAGAATACTTGAAAATCAGAATAATACTGAATTTCTTCTGAAACAAAACAAGTTATTCTGGGACAGAATAGAAGACATAGAGAACAGATCCAGAAGGAATAACATCATGATTTATGAAATTCCTGAAAAAGAAGAGGGAGACAGTCCCTGGGATTCAATAAACTCCATGCAGGAATAGTGCTATTCCTACAAGAAGTGGTTCACGTCCATGTAGCCACAGCAGCGCGCCTTACGTATTCATGAAGGCACGCTGCTGTTTAGGCTAAAGGGACATGAACCATGAATGAGTGCAGGGGGAGTGTTTAAGTAGTGCACAGACTATGAACATGCCCCCTGCACTCAGAAAGTGCAGTACGGCACTTTCTAAACATGATCCGGCATAATATTAGATAATTTATCTAATATTATGCCAGTATTTCAGTGTCTGCAGACACTAAAATGAAATAAATGATCATTTTAGTGTCCGCAGACACTGAAATACATACGGCAGCAGGAAAGCAATGCAGGGGGTGTGTAACAGGTATTGTGACATACCCCCCTGTATTGTAAAAGTGTCGGAAGACATCTCGCAACCTACTAAAGCAGGAAATACTTAAATATTGCCCTCACAAACTTAGAAAGTTGATTGAAAACAGGATATGCATTAGCATGAACTTCTGAAGGGTAGAAGCCTGAAAGTCAAATGCATGCCATTATTTCCTGACAGCAGTCCATGTGGACAAAGGCACAAATAATGGGAGGACAAAGCATTAAAAACAGGGACACTAATAAAATATTGCCTTCACAAACTTAGAAAGTTGATTGAAAACAGGATATGCATTAGCATGAACTTCTAAAGGATAGAAGCCTGAAAGTCAAATGTATGCCATTATTTCCTGACTGAAGTCCTCAATGACTTGTCAGAAAAAACACAATACTCACTATATAACATAATAATATAATAATAATAATATAATATTTTTTATATGCTAAGGAATGTTTAAGAGTAGCTAAGCGGGTGGCATGTTATGGCCCTCTGCTAAGCATTGCTTAAACATCCCATAGGAGATAAATAGAAATCCCTAAACTGTGATAGTGTAGTGGTTTTATGGCTTTATATGCAGATGTTCATGGTTTGAGTACCAAGTCAGGCAAGTTATTTTTATATGGGAAAGCAGTGTTAAAATTATTTATATTTTTTTTACTTAAAGTATGTAGTAACTGTTTTTTGTCAACCAGGGTAGAGTAGTTGGTATAAAATGGAAGTGTGAGTGCATGTAACATGTGAAATCACCCATGTATAAATGAGAGTCCCATACAGTATAGTCACACCCCTTGCTAATATAATGGAAGCACATAGAGGGATGGCATGTAAAGTAAATCATATACACCTACTAAATGAAGCCATTTCCCTGATATTTTTTAAAATAAAAAGTGAGCAATGGTCAGCAGTGCCCAGCCATGCTTACCGGGTTTAAGCATCACTTACCTGTAATTGCTAAGCAGCAGGTAGCTCAGCTGAGTGGATTTGCACACTGTTAAGCAGTGCTAAGCAATTGCGCCTTTAAGCACTGTTCAACCAAGCTTAGCGGGTTTGCACATTGCTAAGCTGTGCTTGGCATTTTCAAAATGGTCCAATGACAGCAAAGGTTGGGAATATGGCCTTATTTAAACCGTGCAGGCGGGAATACAGCCATAACCTGTTTAGTTTGATCTCTGCAGGAACATCTCTGGTGTTGGATAGGGAGCATGCTTTCAGGTGCACCGGTGGAGCATTCAGTAGTCCAGGGTCATGGCTGGACTCCTTGTCAAAAACCATGATGAGAGCCTGCTGCAGTGCCAGTACCAGGGCTCACAGTATAAAACAGAGGGCTAGTACTGTCTCGCATGTGATCTCACCAGTTCTACTGGCATCTCCTGGACTGGTGAGCAGGTATGGCACCACTATGCTGACCTAAAGTGGAGAAAGGGGGCGGTCTTGGCCCAGTGTATTCAAGATGCATGGGCATGGAATGCTCCAGTAGTGAGCAAGTATTACTATCAAGTAGTTTGTAGCAAATACTAGCCTGAGAATGTGATAGACAAGTATGCATAATGTTTGTTTTTCTCCCTAAACTACACCAGAAAGGGTTATGAACATCAAAGCCCATGGTGACAGACTGCTGAGGCTTTGCCGGCAGGCTGGTGAGTACAAATCTATTTTGCAGTATACTGTTCAAATAGCTAAGTAGTACATTGCTTACTGCTAGTAGGTATACTGTTACTGTATGAGCTGAATAAATAAAAATATTTGACAGACTAATACTGATGTGCAACAAAACTACCTATAAAAAACTGTTGTGTTTATTCTGGTATGTTCTTGTAGACATTTACAATGCATACAGATTCTTCACAGCAAATATGGCTGTGACAGCATACATTAACTGAGCTTCCTCTGTGAACCAGCTGTAAGAAAAACTGTAGATGGTGGAGCTGTAAAACAAGATACAACTGAAAAGTGAAATATATACTGCACTAAGCTCTGAACCCTGAATAGTAATGTGTACATTTTCAAATTGTGTTTCAGCCAGCATTGCCTTGTGTTAACCTTTGCTTTCCAGATTGTAGTAATCCAAAGGATTAAGGCACAGTACAATAACTATTTGTCATGCATGCATCACAGGATTACAAGGTCAGACTGTCTAAACAAGAGACTGTTAGGCAGAAACCAGTGAAACTAGAAACAATAGGTCCTCAGTAGCTCAGTGTGATGAGAAATAGCTTAGTTGTTAATTTTGCACACACAGACACGGTTCGAATCCAGGGAGTGGTACTAAGATGTGTGTATATCTACACACAAGGATTCTGGAATAAATGTAAAAACAGTCAGGTAATGTTAACAGATATTGTCTCCACAGGTTGTACAGGTAAGAAAATGTTGATAGTAGCTTTATGAAGGGTATACTAATAAACTGTGTACAACTGTCCAATACTCCCACCACATGCCTGCAAATGACAGCAGGATATGTATATAGAACATGCACTCTTCCAGATACAGATCTTTCAAGTGTCATGCTGTCACGGCTAGTGGTCACTGCTGCCAATAACTCTGGACACAGATAGGAAACCAGTTGAAATATATGCCAGTAGCACACTCACATAACAGCACTTCAGGGTACCCTTCCTGTGCCAGATATGTAACCCTGACATGTATGAGTCCCCTCTAGGCATGTACCCAGAGTTGTCACAGTTTGCCACATACCATTCCAGGCTGATAGTTTAAGCGGTATGTTTGTGCTACAGAAGCTATGGGCCATAGGCAGATGTAAAGAGTATTGAGCAGTACTGTTGTGGAAAATAGAAGCATAAATAGTTGTTAATGGACTTTTTGTCTCTCCCCCCACCCCTCATCTGGATCAATACAATAATTCATATACTATGGGTATGTTTTACTCTAAACCTAATGTTGGGGCTTGTGTTATATTATCATTCTTATATTTGATTGGGTGCTTGTTAACTTGTTCAGATACCATTGTTGGTGGCCAGTTGCAGTCAATGTTATTGGCATGCTGTCATGATGCATACTGTTGTTGCATTTATGCATGTGTTTGTTTTGCTATGCAACTATTTCAAATCTGTTTTATGGGGTTAATTAGAACACCCATGCATGCTGTTATAACTAATCTGGAAATGTGCTGTTCATGACTAACCAACATATTCTTTAAAACTTCAACACCATAGCAAATTTGGGAAGGCAGATCCCCATGGATCCACCTGCCTCACCTCATCTGGATAGCATGTCTGAGATGCAATCCAGGCCTTCCTCCTCTGCTGGTCCTGTACCACCTTCAGGTGGAACAGCCTCAGAGGATGGGGCCCGCCCCCCTGGCAGTGGGCATGGACAAGGGCCTGTAACCCGCAGTCAGGTCAGGGGTTTGATGTGCAGTGCCATACGATAAGAGTTTGGTAGGCAGCTGTGGAAGATTGAGGGACACCTGGTGCACCTCGATGGGAAGGCTGCCCATCCTGTCCAGCCCCCAGCAGAGTCACCTTTGGGGTCATGAAGGAGCACTGGTGACTGCCCATGGATGGGGACCTCAGTCCCACTGTATCCATTTGGGGGTCCAGGGGCTTCGGATTCCCAACCACCCTCCCTGTCAAAGGTGTTTACCCCCCAATGTGTCATATACTGCTCCTGTCTGCTGTCTTGTCTGTCTTGTCTGTCTGCAGATGCAACCTATCCCATCCAACCTACCTCGTCAACATCCCACTCTCACATAAAAAAAGGCATCTGTCCCACAAAAAAATCATTGCCCCATACATAGCTCTACATTTCACCCACATGTACAGTGAAACTAATCAGTCAACCCACTGATTACTCTGCAAATGTCTGTCCCCATCACCGCTGCCTGTGGGTCGTGAGACTGTAAATTCCAGATTCAATACGTGTAATTCACAGTTTGTTGCTCCCGAAGAAATGCAGCGCTATGGTCCTTTCCTACATCTGTCCAGCACATCCCTAGCTGCTTTTCATAATGTTTTACCCCCTGCTTGCCCCCATTTCACCACTTTCCTATCACCTTTTTTTCTTTTCTTTAAATAAATTTAGTTCAGGTGTAAACAGGAGTAAATGGTGCTAAATGAAGCTAAGAGGGTTTATTTAACCATTGCTTAACAATGGTTAGCACTTCCCAAAACCATGCAAACCTACTTACAACTGCTTAAAAGTGCCTTAATCATTCTGTCTCCATCAGCCCTTGTTCTGCTCAGTAACCAAATAACCAGCCCTGCCAAATCTCAAACCCAGGATGCTGTGCACTACAATCACAGCAATGTACCATTACACTATCTGAGCTGTGGGAATGTGTAATGCTTTTACAAATATATAATTCATTCTGGTCATTTACCATTAATGTAAAAAGTAATCACCTCCTAGTCTGGAACCCACAACCCTGTGCACAACAATCACAGCAACATACTGCTACACCATCTGAGACATAGGAATCTGTAATGTTTTTACAAACATATCATGCACAACAGTTATTCAACATAAGGGGGAATTATATATCCGTAGTACTGTTATTTATATATATATATATATATATATATATATATATATATATATATATATATATATATATATATATATTCCCACCTACTGTCAGTGACGCTGTAGCCCCCACACCTCCATAATGTCCTCCACACAGGCAAGGGAAAGGGGCAAGGCCGACATGAAGGCCGTCATTATAGCACTGTATTGCTATGGCATTGGCAAACAACACAGCTGCTCGGGATGCAAGTAGCAAGTGAGAGACACCGATTCGTGTACAGGCCATCACCTGCTCATGAGAAGTACCGACAAAAAGGCAAGCTACTGCCTATGCAACACAGGTCTCAACCTATCTACATAAAGACAGACTGTGACTCCACAAACCTAACCAACTGCATTGTTGTGAGGTAACTTCTGAGCACTATAACAGGTATGTCAGTCATGTAAGCATGTAATGGAATGCAGAAGGGGGGATGCAATGATGTCAAATGGGACATTAAACACTAGGCCACAACAACACCAGCACCTATGGCCATTTCTGCTTGCTCTGCCTACATTGACATGGAGCATATCTCTGGCTTCTGACTTACCCCAGCAAAAGTCCGCTCATGTATGACTACTAATGGAGTCTCTGTTGTCCAATACTGAGCATGTCACTGGTAGACCAGCTACCTGGGATATTGTAATTAGTCATATGTCACCTCTGAATGCTACTGTGATGCATATGCTTGTCTTACAAATGTAATAGATGTACATGGGGTATGTGCATACTACATGACATGTGCAGATGTGTGTGATGAACTGTATGAGATATACAGACTCTATACCTGCCAGCCATCCAGAGTGTTGCAGACTGACCCCATATCTGCCTCATATTTGTAGTCAATGCCTCAGACAATTGTGTATTGTCTGGCACATCACTGGCAACCCATTAAAGATTGCAGTCATAACAAATTAGCATACATTTCATTGTCAGATGTCATATCCTGTACAGTACACCTGTGAATGTGATACCGTCTTTTCTGGCAAATAAGTGTGTTTCAGCTAGATTTATAAAGTGACCCTATTTACTGGCTTTTGCCCACCACTGATGTGTGCCTTTGTGCAGATATCATGCTCTAACAGGAGCTAGGTGTCTTACCATGACACCCATGTCAATGCAAGCGTACCTTGTTCTGTAAGATGCTGACATTTGTGCAGTCACTGACAACTGCTGTCTAGCTGTGGAGAGCACACCAACCTTGCCAGGTCACTCATTCCATTATACGTGTAGACCCCAAATGGAGGACCGCAAAGCCGCAGGAGGTGGAGTGTTGAACATTAGCATACACATACACACCTCCAAGCTGGCCAAACAGTATGCTGCATGGGTGACATCCTGAGTGCAGTTAACACTTGACAAAATACCAACTCAAATCATAGCTAGCTACAGGCCTCCAAACATGACTATGAACACCCACCACACTTATTGGGATGTGCTGAAATATGTCAGGATTCAATCGTCTATCCTGCTCCTGGGTGACTTCAAATACCCAACCATAGTGTGCCTGACCTATGCCACCTGAACATGAACTCACATAGACTCCTCGGCTTTGTCAATGGCAATGCAGTGGAACAGTCGGTCAACACCCCTACAGCAGGTGGGAATCTCATGTACCTGGTCCTAACCAACATGAGTAGCCACTGTAGCACTCCTACAGTGCCACCCCCCTTAGTAATATCTGCCCAGATAGCCATCACTGCTCAGGTCACCATCTCTCCTGCCCCCACCCCCTTTTTAGTGTCAAAACAGAATGAACTGTGCACAAATTACTATAAATTCCCTCAGAGCACATAGAAGTAGCTCTGTACTGTACTGTACTACAGTGTCTTGCATACAGAGAGACACAAAGTCATAAAATACTTTGATCTGCAGGCAAAAACAAGAGCCATGTGGAAGAAAGCTACCCAGACATTTCCAATAGTAGTGGGAGCAACTGGTCTTATAAAAAAGAATTTACAATCGTATTTAGATATGTCACCAATTTATGTAACACCATATGAATTGCAGTCGTTACTGGGCACATTGCGGGTGCTGCAAAGAGCACTTTTGGCTGACATCAAACAGTGAAACAATACTAATTTCATGAACTTTAATCATACTTTGACTTAGGAATCCCATCAAGGTATTAGAAACCCAAAAGACTTGGAGAAATTAAAAAAATCAGATGTCATCCACACTGCGTATGACAGTATTAACTTACTGAGCATGCAATCAGGTGTGAGGTGACTTGTGCACTGAGGTTGGTAACAACCTGACAGTTAGCCACCATGTGGGAACCATTGTACAGAAGGCTGTCTACATGGCCCACCTCACAAATATGGGTATGTCATAGGTAGGCCATAGGTAGTTGTAAAGTGAGGGAAGACCTCTAGAGTATTGAGCAGTACTGTTGTAAAAATTGAGGCATATGCAGTTGTTAATAGACTCTTCTTCTCTCCCCCCACCCCTCATCTGCATCACCAATTTTTATTCACATACTATGGGTATGTTGTCCCCAAACCTAATGTTGGGACATGTGTTACATTATTGTTCATCTAATTAATTGGTTGCATGTTAACATACCTTGTTCACATAGCATTGTCGGTGGCCTGTGGCTGACATTGTTACTGGCATGCTATTACAGTGCTTACTGTTGTTCCAGTTATGCATGTGTTCTGTTTGCTATGCAACTGATTCACATCTGTTGTTTTGGGTTATTTGAACACTCATACATGCCTTTAAATCTAATATTGAAATGTGTTGTTCATGACTAAGCAATATATCTTGAAATACCTCAACACCATAGCACGTTTTGGAATGCCGATCCCAGCGGATCCACCTGTCCCACCCCATCTGCCCATGGCACTGGACCCCAGCATGTCTGGGACCCACCATGGAACTTCATCTCCTGCAGGGCCAGCACCACCTGGGGGCAGTCACGGAGATGAGCCCATCATCCGCCGTCAATTCTGGGGTATGATGTGCAGTGTCATCTGCTCTGAGTTGGGTGACCAGCTGTGCAAATGGAGGGCCACCTGGCACACCATGAGTAGCAGGCTGCCCCTCCTGGCCAGCCCCCAGCACAGCCACCATCGGGGCTGTAAAGGTGCAATTGTGACTGCCTGCAGGTGGGGATGTCAGTCCCACTGTATCCATATGGGGGTTCATGGGCCTCTGATTCCCAACACCCTCCCCGTCCAAGGTGTTCACCCCCAATGTGTCATACACCACCCTTGTGTGCTGTCCTGTCTGTCTTGTCTGTTTCCCTATCCAACCTACTTACCCAGATGTACCGACAATCCTTCCCCAACATCCCACTCTCACCTTAACAAAGGAAAAAGGGCATCTGTCCCAAAAACAATCATCGCCCCATACATAACTGTCCATTTCACACAGGTGCCCACTGGATACATGTAATCTTGTCCAATTGGCTTGACAACACATTTCTGTTGTCCTCACCCCTCTCTCTGGGGTTTGAGTGTCCAAATTCAGCTCCAAATCCTGTATAAATGAACAGCTGTTGCTGTATTACAAATGGACAACTATGGACCTTCCCTAAACCCGTCCTGCACATCCCTAACTACCTTTCATATTGTTTTTTTCTCTGTATGCTCCTTTCTCACCACTTACATATAACCCCTTTTTCTTTTCTTCTAAAGGAATTAGCACGGGTGTAAGCGGGGGTAAGAGGGAGTAAGCGAGTTTGCCATCCTCCAGATGTCCTACTCTAACAGGCTGACAGGAATGACTGAGCAGGAAGAGTGTAAATACAGTGTGCCATACTGAGATAGAACAGAAATGTATATCAGGTATTACCTATGCACATGTATGTATGCATACATGTAGCTGGAAGCCTCAAAATAACAGACATGAGATGCAAAACTTCAAGTAAATAAGTTATTCATGTTGTACATGTGTAATCTTAGTTTCAGTGTATTCAACAGACATAGATTTCCACAGCTACCGATTGCTGCATTGCCCTGATACAGACACGGGTACTAGGGTAAGCATGATTATCCATATGAAATTGGAGAGGTGTCCAACTGTGTCATGACCTTGTGTCCATGCCTACTACAAACAGCTATATTAGCACCTACATAGCTATATGGACTCAGCAATACCTGACTTGTAAAACTTGCATCCACCAAGGTAGGGTAATCCCCTTTGATGAACAACAGCAATACACAAACGATATAATAGGTCACTAAATTGGCTGTACAAGGACAATTAGGAGCAGGCACCAACCTGGAAGCAGGTCAACCTTTGTCTGAACAAGCATATAAGGTCACAGGTATGTCACTGTAAGGCTAACTATGAGTACAAATTGGACACATCCATCAAGGCCCATCACAAGGTTGTCTTCACATATGTGTGCCATCTCAGAGGCAACAACCCAACCCACCCTATACTGGTGGTCAATTACACCACATACACACACAGCATAGCTGAAGCCATCCCGCTGCAGACAGGTTAAGGAAAACCTCACCCCCTGTCCCACCAACAGTATAGGTGGATATGCACAGCACCCGCACCCCCTCCCCTCATCATCAGGAAGCAAGTACATAATGCCTACTCAAAGGCAACAAAATAAGTCTCCATGGGACCTGATAACATCCTTGTCTGCATCCTACGTGAACTCAGGCATGTTCCCAGCTCCATTACACAATGTACTCAAGCAAAGCCTGAGCACCATTAACATCCCATCTGCAAGGAAGATGGCCACTGTCATCCCTCTACACAAAGGTGAAATATAAATGGTGGATTAGGCAATTTACTGGCTCTCATTGGGAGGAACATGACACATCAGGACCAGGAGTGCAATACAAACTCGTACTGTGCTGATAGATGATAGGGGTATGATGTGGTCGTATGTGATGGCTAATGATAAGCAATGTTGATGTTTAGGTTCTGTAAAGATAGTTAACCAATGTATGTGGTCCTGTAATCTGTTTCCCTGTTTATGTCTTCCAGGTGACATGCCACGTGTCCATCAGACCCAATACTCTGCAGCTGAAAATGAGACTATTATTAACCTTATCATCCAGTACCATGGGGTGATGTTTGGCTGTAGCCAACAGGATGTGTGGGTGTGGACTTCCATGTGGAATGAGCTTATCCACAGGGTGAACAACACTGACCACCATGGTCGCACATACAATCAGGTGAGACATTGTGTGACTGACCTGATCCGTCGTGCCTGGCAAAGGGCTGCTGCCATGGCCAGGGACAGTAACACTAAAGGGGGTCCTGCCACACAAACCCCACTTATGGCAACAGAGGAGCTCCTTGCCAACCTTGGGGCAGCCCTTACACACCAGCCAACACAAGAAACACAAGTAAGGCCACAGTGCACATCAAATGAATCATGTAGCAGTCATACTAGATACTGTAAAGTATCTAGATGCGCATGTCAGGTCAAACTGCATTTTTGGGTGGGGTTTGGTAATGCACACAAGTGCACATCTATGGTGGACAGCAAAATGTGTACTATCAGAGCTTGTTCTGTACATGTGCAGAAAAAGTAGCATTCATCCTGTACCAATGCCAAATGTGAGTCTGCTGACAATACCTCTCCTCCACAACTACATAGGTACCTCTGGTCTGGATGTGGGACAGCAGTCTGAAGCCAGTGAGTATGGGATTGTCCTGTTGTGACTCACCAGTACCCTCTGGCATGTTAAGGTCATGCATTTTAGCATGCACACAACTGTTACTCTCAGCCATACTGTATGTTCACTTGTGGTGAGGTTAACTGCTTTGCATCACAGTGGTCATCACAGGGGCCTATTTGCAGAAGATGAAACATATCTGTAGCATACCTCACAACCTGACATTGCAAGAAATCTGGACAAAGACTGACAAAATGGGGGGGGGGGCAAAGGCCCAAAACTAGAGACATATTTTTAAATTACTGTTATGCAGTGCATATAAATGGTGTACGCACACCTGTTAGAATGCCAGGTATTTGTGATATGGAAAAATGAGACCACAATAAAACATTGCCAAACTCTTCCAACCTTTCATGTGACCTATAACCTGTATAATTCAATTGTAAATCAAACAAATCTGTTAGGGGAGCAATTATGACAAATGAAAAATGTACAAGAAGCTAGATGCATATGTGTGCACAGGCTGAAACTAATACTGTGTTGAAGCAGCTTTCAATATAATTACAGCATTACGTTGTCTTGGGTACACACCTGCCATAAATTACCAAGACTCTTTGATTAACAGCAAATAACTGTCAGGATTTTCCTGGCATTTACTCAGTTGCCTGCCACAGCAACAGCCATGGCTCACATAGAGCTTAAGAAGCATTAAAGCAATCTCATTTGTGAAAGGTACAAAAACATTGCTGCAGCATTGCATATACCATGGAATACAGTGCAGACAGTCATCAAAAGGTAGCGAAAATATGGGGCAACAGTGACATTGCAAAGAAGTGGACATCCCTCCAAATGTGTTGAAGAGACAAGACCCAAACTGGTCAGGGAGGCTGCCTGGAGACCTACAGCAACACTAAAGGAGTTGCAGGAATCTCTGGCAAGCACTGGTTGTGTACTACATATGACAACAATCTTCTGTATTCTCCACATGTCTGGGCTGTGGGGTAGGGTTCGAACATGGAAGCCTTTCCTCACACAGAACAACATCCAGTTGTGGTGAAATTCACAAGAACAATACATCAGGTCACCCAAAAGCATAGGTTCATAGGTTCATAGGTAGATACTAGGCTATCTGCCTGAGGGCATTTATAAGCCTAGCCAGAGTGTCGGCTTTCACTGCCCCATTGATTAATTAACTGAGCCTCTGTCAAGCAGAGCCAACAAAGTGATCCCAAGGGTGTATTTTCTGCATGTAGGAAAATGTGTTATGGTGTAATGAGACAAAGGTTGCACTTTTTGGCCACAATTCCAAAAGGTTTGTTTGCCACAATAACAACACTGTGCATCATCAAAAGAACACCATCCCCATGGTGATGGCAGTGTCCTGCTTTGGGGTTGCTGTTCATAAGCTGGAAGTGGGCCTCTAGCCAAGGTGGAGCGGATTATAAACAGTTCCAAAAATCAGTCCCTTTTGGCCCAAAATCTTCATGTGTCTGCTAGAAAGCTGTAGATGAGAAGAAATTACACCTTTCCACATGACAATGACCCAAACCAAACATCCAAAATCATAAGAAAATGGCTTCACCAGAAGACAGTCAATGTTTTGGGATGGCCCAGCCACAGTACACACCTACATCCAATAGAAAATCTGTGGGGTGCCCTGAAGAGGGCTGTGCACATGAGATGCCCTCACAATCTGACAGAGTTGGAGGGCTTCTGCAAGGGGGAGTGTGCAAATGTTGCTTAGGTGAGATATGCCATGCTGATAGACACCTTCCCAAGAGGACTGACTGCTGTTATTAAATCAAAAGGTGCCTTAACAAAGTATTTGTTTAAGGGTGTGCCCACTCATGCAACCAGCCTATTGCACGTATTTCACCTTCTTTATGCTACTCCTAACCGATGTGTTTGTTCTTCAATTGGATTGCACAGGTTATAAGTCACATTAAAGGTGGGAAATGTCATAACATAATATCTGTAGTCTCGTGTTATATATCAGAAAAACCTGGCATGTTAACAGGGGTGAGTACACTTATTATATCCACTGTAAGCTTAGAAGGTTGTTAGTGTAACTGGTTTTGTTTTAACATGCATGTAATGCAGGTGTTGAAGTGTGAAACTCAACCCATGTCATTAATTAGTGATGCCAATCCTTAGATCATCCCAGTAATGTGTCAGAAACACAGGATTTATGAGGGACACACCAAAAATATAAGCCACACATCTAGACATTCAGCGAAACTCTGTACAGTTGAGAGGCATGTTCTGTAGACAGTTGGCACTGTGCTATACATGTGAACAGCAATAATGTGTACATGGCTGCAGTGTGTGCTAGGTGAAGGCCCATCACCTACTGACAATACTCACGTATCTCAAAGGTGTATATTAGTAGCAACATTAAGTGGAAAGGGCTGCACTGCATGATGTTGAGGGCCTGTCCTTAGTGTGTATGTTGTGGTCTGACTGTGTCATGAATGTCACTAGTTGGCTATTGTGAGGTCTGTGTAATGTCTTTGTGCCACCTCACCTGTATGTGTCTGTGTGTGTGTCCATGTGTGTGGAGTTGTGGGTGTGTGTGTGTGTGTGTGTGTGTGTGTGTGTATCAGCAAACCTTATAGTGCAGGTATTAATTTACAAATGTTGTCTTCCCCTCACAGGTGGACATGGTGGTCATGGTCCCTCCCACTCATAATCTGATGTCAGTGTCTCTGCAGACTCTGACAATATTGGTGGTCATAGTGGGGCACATGTGGAGTTGTCAGGGGCTGAATCTGTGCCATCAGTTGGCATCCCACAGTCATCCACAATGTCCCTGCACACAGTCACAATGCCCACACATACCCCATCCCCAGCAGCCACAGATAATGGACAGTTGGCAGGTGGTGGCATGGAACAGGCTAGTGTGGTGGCTATGGCAAGTGTGAGTGTAGCCACTAGCCATAGCCAGAGTGCAGGTGAGGTCCCACACAGGCAGATGGACAGGGGTGCTCAAGGGAGGACTGCTGCCCATCAAGCCGCTGTCGCAAGAGCCACTACAGGTGTCACCAGATGAATGTTTCAGGCTGTCATGTATGCACAGGCATGTAGTAAACAAAACACCAGACAAATACTCAGGTTCTTGGATGCTACTCTTTCTGGCTTACGTGGCAACATACATGACCTGGTTGAGGTCACATGTCAAAATACTGAGGTAATGAATAAATGGTGGGATGAGACCTTGACAATCCTCAACCGTAGCATGTCTGTGCTAGAGTGTGTGGTGGGAGATGGGCATCGGCCACGTGGACATAGGTCATCACCAACATTGGCTGAGAGTCTACGGGGCCATGCACCTTCACACTCCCATAGTGTCAGTGCCACCAGCACTACTGAAGGGGGAGTGTTGTCCACACCACAACGGAGCAGGCCATAAGCACGTGATCCTGGCCGGTCCTATCAGGGACATGGATCCAGCAGACAGCAGTCACCATCGGAAAGCAGTACTGCATTTGGCCTTGGGCCTGATGGTGCCAGTGAGACCCCTGGCAGGACCAGTTCCTATATCAGTGGCCAGAGACAGTGAACTGTACACCCTGCCATGTACAGTCCACAGCTGTCCAACATACCCCTGCGTAGGGCAGCCACATGGGGTGAGTGTATGCATACATAAACACACACATCACCATCATAGCCAGGTCACCTCCAGACACACACACACACCACCTCTGCATGGCCCATTCATATAACACCCCTCCAAATACACACACATGATGTCAACTGTATAGCCCAGACTAGACCTTTGGCAAACCCACACAACACCCTGTGCATATGATGATACCTGTGCCACATCCCTGTCATCCATACCACTGATGCAGGGACATGCTAATATGGTTCTGATGAACAGGGTGCGTTAAGTACAGTTTAGTAATGTAATGCTATGTAACGTGCTGTCAGTCTTCAATTGTAATGGGTACACTTCAGAGTGTGTGTACCTTTTCAGCCATGATGCATTATTGGTGTTAGTAATGCTGACTGAGTGTAGTCTCACATGCCGTACTCTGGTTGTGTTCCAGGTGTCTGTGTGTCAGCAGGAGGTGGCTCTGCAGAAAATGGCAATGAGGGGTATGGCAGAGTGGTAACACATTGATCATGTCAGAGCTGAGGTACAGCTGTATATGTACACATTTACCAGGTCTGTGTAACAGTTATTGCATGTGTCACAGAGCTTATAGGGCTGACGGGTATATACAGGTAAGTCCATGGTGGTTGAAGTCAGCAGGCCTTGTGAAGTGGGGAATGGCAAGTGTAGTGGGTGGAACACACCTCAAATTGGTAAAACCCGCACTCCCCAGAAGATATTGTGTTGATCAAACACACAGAGACTAATGTTCCCACACACACAGTCACACTCACTCACACACACACACACACACACACACACACACACACACACACACACACACACACACACACACAGTTACCAGTGTTGTGTTTGGAACCCCTACCTATCTAGTTAGTTGTACTTCAGTGTTATGCAGTCATCACAGATGGCATGGAACTAATAGTGTAATGACTGTTCCAAGGTACCTGTAAAGTGAATAACATCAAGTGCCCTTGTGAGGTATAGCAATGGGGTGTGTACTGGGTGGAAGATTCATTAGAATGTCACCCATGAGTCTATACACTCACAAACACTGTTATACACACCAATGCACACAATTGCCAGTACTGACATTAGCAGCCCTGCCTATCATGTTGTTCATTCCATACTTTTACAAAAGTGTTGCACGTAGCACAGGACTTATAGGGCTGAAGAGTATCCACAAATACGTCTATGGTGGATGTGAACAGCAGCCTTTGTAAAATGGACCTTAGGAGGTGTACTGGGAGTACCACGGCCTAAAATTGTAAACCACAGCCACCCAATGGATATAGTTCTCATTCAAATGCGCGCACACACACACACACACACACACACACACACACACACACACACACACACACACACACACACACACACACACACACATATTCCAGGATTCAGATTAGAGCCCCTACCTATGTAGCCATTGGTACTATAGTGTTATGCAGTTACCACATGCACCACAGAGCTTATAGGGTAAAGAGTGTCCCAAGGTACATATATAGTGAATAACATCACCAGCCCTTGTAAGGTATGGCAGTGGTAGGTGTATGGGATGAGAAGGGCCTCAAACTACTTTCACCCACATGCTTACACACTCACAAACGCATTTATACGCACTAATGCACACATACCCATTTGCCAGTGCTGAGATCCATAGGTTCATTACTTCATAGGTGTGTACTGGGCAAATGGCCATAGAGCCTTTACAAGCCTAGCCCATGGGAATACTCTGGCATCGTGCCACCTGATGATAGTTTCCAGTGTGTCTAACAAGTATAGCCACTGGAGTGATCCCCAGGGTGGGATTTCTATTCCCCATGTACTCATCCAGATTTCTCTTGAAGAGGACCAGTGATGTGCTCTGCTTGACATGTATGTGAAGTCTATTTCATAGCATGGGCAGTCTCTGGGTTGTGAACCTGTCCCTGCACCATGTTCTGTTGATTGTGGAAATGGGGTTGAGGTCTCTGGGACATGTGGTGTGGATGGATTTGTTTCTTCAAATGTAGCATTCCTGACAAAGCTGGGTCAGACATGGCTGTGTAAGTCAGGCAGAGATTGCCTCTAAGTAGCCAATATGAGACAGAAAATAGTTGAAGTTATTGGAGTCTGTCCATACAGGGCAAGCGTTTAAGACCTTGGATCTTCTTTGTGAGATACTTTTGCACCCTCTCCAGTTGTTGCAGGTGTCCAGTGGGGTACATGCTAAATGGGTCATTATACTCATTGATTGGCCTAATGAGGGGAGAGTACAGGGAGACAATGACCTCTTACTTCCTGGATGCAACACCCTTAGTCAGGAGATGTGACACATAGAAGGACTTTCTGAACACAGTGGCACTGTGGTGGTCAACAGAGAGCTTACTGTCAACCTGTGTTCCCAGTTTTCCTATAACAATGTCAGTGTTCAGGGGACATGTATTACTTCATGGGAACCATGTATGACCTTTACGTTAAAATCCAACAATGGCACCATTATTTCTCCAGATTCCTCAACCAAACTCTTAGTAGTTATAATAGATAATAATCTTAAGTATAATCTGCATATCAATAAAACTATTAAAACAGTTAATAAAAAAACTTGGCTCACTATATAGGATCAAGTCATTCCTAACACCATTAGCCAGAACTGTAATTGCCCATACACATCTACTCTCCACCCTCCTCTATGCTTCCCCTCTATTTACAAACCTCAGCAAAACTGACCTTAATAAACTTTCTAACAGATACAATCACATTGCTAGATTTGCTACCGATGCAGCCTACAGAACTCATCACTGTCAAAACCTATATCTACTAGGATGGCTTGAACTGCCTAACCTACTTCAGGTTAACCAACAAATAGTTGCAAACAAGATCCTCTACCAACAAGATAATACACCTGTACTTAAAAACCTCATCACCCCCTACAGTAACCTTAGTGCACTCCGTTCATCTGAAAAACTACTAGTTCAAACTCTCAAATCCAACAATACAGCCGGAGAATCTCTATTTGCTAACTCTGTTGGCAAAACTTAGAATTCTCTTCCTGATAATCTTAAATATGAACTCTCTCTACCTCAGTTCAAGAAAAGTTTCATTCAGTACTTTAAAAAACGATGGCTATATCATTGTCCTAATCCAGATTAACTCTAACCATCACTCGTGTGCACATGAAGGACTTCTGCCTACACTTTGTTTCTTAACTTATATATCCTATGATCTCCTTGGATCTACTATCAGGTTAGCCTACTAAGCATTCAATACCCTATCATTTTTAAAACGACTGTCTAGAATTTTCCATCGGAGTAAAAATTTAATAATGTTTTTGTATATCTGTTTGTTATGTTTGTTTACATCTGTGTAAAAATCTTTTTATTTGTGCTTATTTTGTGTTTTAAACTGTAAAAATGTAACAGTTTGTTGAATGTATTTTTTTGAGCTTTTCTGGGCCTCCACCAAAACTGGACATGTATCCAGTCAGACTATCCTGGTAAACAAATGTAAAATAAATTAAATAAATAAATGTTGTTACCAAAGGGGATGGCAGCACATTTTCTGGCATTGAGCTAACGTCCAGGGTTCTGAAACCAGTCATAGGTCTCAGTGAGGCCTTTGTGCACAATGTCAATATCACATGGGAAGGTAATAATAGCACCCACCTTGCAGTCATCTGCGAACACTGTCACCCAGAGTCCCTTCATGTTTGGCTGGACTTCAGAGGTGTGGATCCCAAACGCGAGGGGACACAGATCCAAAATCTGTGGGACTTCACTTGTGCCTGGTCGAAAGTCTGACATGGAGTACACTGATTTCACACTGTGGGCTCTATATTTGAGCCAGTTTGCAAGCCACCTAGTGATATAGGGGTTGATGCCTAGCTGAGTGTGTTTGTCTATGATTCCTGAATGGGGAATGGTATCCAAGGATTATAAGGGCCACCTATTTTGTTATTTATTCCATAACTTTACATAATTATTGCATGTGGCACAGAGCTTATATGACTGCAGAGTATCTACAGCTACCTCTACAATGGATGACAACAGTGGGCCTTGTAAAGTGGACATTGGGACATGTACTGTGTGGGTAGCAGCAAAAAATTGCAAAACCCATCCCCATTGGATATGGTTCTGTCACACACACACATTTGCCTGGACAGAGATTAGAACCCCTACCTATCTAGTTATGACTACTACAATGTTATGCATTTAGCACATGCACCAGGGAACTTACAGGCTGAAGGTTGTCCCAAGGTACGTCTAAGGTGAGTAACATCACCGGCCCTTGTAAAGTATGGCAATGGGTGATGTACTGGGTGAGAGAGGCCACAAAATACTTTAACCTATGCATATACACACTTACACACAAACACACACACACACACACACACACACACACACACACACACACACACACACACACACACACACACACACACACACACACTTGCCAGAACTGAGATTGGAACCCCTGCATAGCTAGTTATTTGTACTATAGTGATATGCAATTATGGCATGCACCACAGAGCTTATGGGGTTGAGGGCTGTCCAAAGGTACTTCCAAGGTGAATGACATCAGCAGGACTGCTAAAGTAGGGCAATGGGAAGTGTACTGGGTGTGAATGGGCTCAAAATCTTTAACCAACAAACACACACACACACACACACACACACACACACACACACACACACACACACACACGCACACACTTTTACATTTGCTAGGACTAAGATTAGAACCCCTACCTAACTAGTTATTTGTAATACAGTGTTACACAGTTATGACACATGCCACAGAGCTTATGGGACTGAGTGCTGCCCAAAGGTACTTCAAATGTGACTGATATCAGCAGGACTGCTAAAGTAGGGCAATAGGGAGTGGACTGGATGTGAATGGGCTCAAAATCTTTAACCTGCAAAAAAACACACACACACACACTTTCACATTTTCCAGGACTCATATCAGAACCTCTACCTAAATAGTTATTTGTACTATAGTGTAATGCAGTTATCACACAGACCACAGAGCTTATAGGGAAGAGGCCAGTCCAACAGTACTTCTACAGTGAATGACATCAGCAGATCTTGTGAAGTAGGTCAATGGGAGCTGTACTGAATAGGGAATAGACTAAAACACTTATTCCTACACACACAAAACCACTATTATATATGTTAGGACTGTGATTAGAACCCCTACCTGTCTAGTTATTTGTATGATAGTGTTACGCAGTAATCACACATGCTATAGAGCTTACAGAACTGAAGCCAGTCCAAAGGTACTTCTAAGGTGAATGACACTGGCAGTTGTTGTAAAGTAGTTCAATGGGAAGTGTACTGGGTGGGTAAGTTATCATAATACTTAGACCTACAGACATACACACACACACACACACACACACACACACACACACACACACACACACACACACACACACACACACACACACAAAGGTAGGTGATGTGGTATTCCAACCCCCCACCTCAGTACCATCAGATAACAAATCTTATCTTCATGCTAGCACATGCCAGTGTTTACAACTGGTATGTGACTGTCTGCAGCAGGACATCACTCTATGCCATTCAGGGTATCCCTGTGTATGACTCACTGCCTGTGTGTGTTTCCCTATGTATCTCACTCTATAACTCTCTCTCTCTCTCTCTCTCTCTTCCCCATGTATATGTGTGTATATACTTGACATATTGTAATATGTTGCAACCTCATTACCACAATCAACAAAACATGCTGGAGGGACAGGTTCATAACCCAGAGACTTCCCATGCTCTGGAATAGACTACCTATACATTTCAAGCAGAGCACCTCACTGGCCCTCTTCAGGAGAAATATTGAGTGGATGGGAAGTAGAAAATTCACCTCAGGGATAACTCCAGTGGCTCTAATTGACAGAGGCACTGGGAACTAAGGTTGGGTGGCACAATGCCAGGGTAATCCTATATGCTGGGCTTGTAAAGGTTCACACCTATGAACTTATATGTTGCTCATATATATGTGAGTGTATCAAACACAGATGTGGATATACCACATATGTGCCACCCACAGCTGGGTGTGGGTGATACTGTCTGGTGTGTGTGTGTGTGTGTGTGTGTGTGTGTGTGTGTGTGTGTGTGTGTGTGTGTGTGTGTGTGTGTGTGTGTGTGTGTGGAGACAGGTTTACATAGCTGTGTATATGCAAAGACATTTGCACAATACAGAGATATATAGTCTGATGTGGTTTCAGACATGGACTTTACTTCTCTAAGGGTAGGAGCATGCTCGGTATGACCTTCTATAGTAAGTGAGAGAATCTATTCCAGGAATAGTTGTACTCCATTCCAGGGTGTTGTGTGCTGCAGCCATACCATGCAACCTGTTTGTGTAAGATATCTGGAGATAGGCTGCCAATATGGGGAAACAATGGGTCAAACATAGGAGGCTACTGTAATGATTGCTGTTATCAATGTATGAGTTGCTTGAGTGATAGGGCTTGTTTTACCAGACATTTTCTGACATATATAATGTTTGACACTGTACTGTCTTGTGTCATTACCTGCTGACAGGTATAATTGGATCATCACAGTTACTTACCAGAGAAATACAAGATGAATGATGCACACACCTATATTATGAGGTAAAGGCCAGACATTTTTGCTCAATCTGGCAAGTTGAGAGGTGTGACTACAGCTGATTGACTGTTGAAGCTGTGTAAAAGGTCCAGCACCTTGGTGATATGCGTCTGGGGATCACCTGATTGTGTAGTTTTCTTCTTACTGACAGATCATATCCTGCTGTGGCCATACCTGTCAACTGTACAGATTCTTACAGATTATCCAGATGCATTCCTCATATATCTGGCCGGTTTCCCTTAACATTGTGGTTTTCTAGCACATTTGTTGCAAATCACTCAGGGTTGTAGTCAGGGAACACTGACAGAACATTAAAGTTTCAGACTTCACACCCTTCATGACACTCATGCTACTACACACCCCCTCTTATTCTATCAACTGTCTAACATTATGAGACCAATATTTTAAATGTGTCCATATAGTTGGGCCTTTATCCCACCATTATGTATGGCTTTGTCCAGATTTCTTCCTCCACAAGGTTGAGAGGTATACTACTAGCATTTAGCAGCATGGGCTTAAATTTGCATTTTATTGACTGTGTTATGTAGGTAGTATGGACCCCATGACATTCCCTACAAAGGCACTATGGGTGAGGCATGGGCCTTTGCCAGAGGTCTGTCGGCCACTTGAGACTGCTGTAGGCCATCTGTAGTGAGCCAGTGCATTTTGTCACTCATATGTTCCCAGGCTGCCAGGCAGTGGACCCCCCTGGGATGACAATGGCAAGTGACAGAACACCCTGTTGTGCTACTAGGCACCATACCTCTCTACATATGTGAGCTAGACATTTGGACAAAGCCATGAGTAACTGGGTGGCAAAGGCCTAAATATACAGACCATTGTAAATATGGCCTTACAAACCTGGAAGGGTGACACAATAACAAATTTAGCATTAGCATGCATTTTTCTATAGGGTATGAAGTCCAAGACACTACAATCCATCAATATTCTCTGACTTTAGACTTTCGTGGTTTGCCAAAGATTTGCCAGACAACCACTATTTCAGAATAAAGACACCACAGATATTATGCAAACCTGTGTACATTCTGCAAAAGGTCTGTCCACTTGTGAGATATGGTAGGCACTGTGAAGATAGGTGAAGGCTCCCAGCCTAGCTAGATAGAATTTTGTAGATAATTCTGTCATTTGTAAATATTAATGTAAGCCACAGGCTTGTTCTCTTAAATGTGAAAAGATTGTATTAGATGTTGAATTGAAATAAATGAAACAACAGTGCACTCTGTTGTAAGAAAGCTGATAAGTCAAGCATTGTGAAATTCTTTGATCTAAAACTCAGAGATGAGATGTCTAGAGAAAGGCATTCTGCCTATTCTTTTGAGAGCAGTTAATGGCTAGAATTTACATGTATAATTTATTTTATTGCTCTGGTTTCCTGACCAGCTACAAGATCAAAAGGGCAATTAACCTCTCAGTTTCTGTTAGCCTGGGAACCAGAAAGAAATGATGTAATTTGAAATGAATCAGTGGTACTGTCTTATCAATTTAAGGACAGAGAGAATGAGGGCATTTGAGCATTTGTCTTGAGAACATCCAACTCACAAGCACTGCCTGTGTTCTATATGTAAGTTTATTTTACAACTGTGTTTTCTCTTAGATATAGCTAGGAACTAAGAAGCTTAGATATTTTTTTCCCTGTATTGATGTCAGAACATTTCTACTGTATTATTTTAAGTATTTATCTGTGATCTCTGAACTCTTGACTAGCACTGTGTAGTAAGAAGTATTATCTTGTGTTTTTATTGTTTATTATTAAATATTTTTAAACCTTTCAATTGTGGCTGTTTTGTGTAGAGATAATTTAATCTCTGGAGCACATTGCATGTACATAGTGATACTGTCCAAGTCACTCCAAATAAACCTTGACTGTTCTGTTGCACTTACCATTTGGATAATAATATTGCACGGTAGAATTGGACACCCTTTGATAAGGGTCTTTTTAGTCACTGATAAATATTAGTGGGTGGTGGCAGTGATTTCTACCTTATAGTTTGGGTAAAAGGGGCACAGCTGGAGAACCTGTGCCACACTGCCAGCCTTCCCCAGGAGGGTCTGTGTGGTTCTATATAACTCTTATCTGAAAGTGTGTGTGTGTGTGTGTGTGTGTGTGTGTGTGTGTGTGTGTGTGTGTGTGTGTGTGTGTGTGTGTGTGTATGTGTGTGTGTGTGTGTGTGTGTGTGTGTGTGTGTGTGTGTGTGTGTGTGTCAGCTACTTGGGCAGGGACACGAAGCACTGGTCAGACAGAGAGGGTGCTGGTGGTTTTAGCTTGCCCACTAGGCTGAGATCTGGACCCTGTAGCTGTGCCAGTGGGGACTCTTATTTGGGGATCTGGAGAGAAAGGAAAAAAAAACAACCCCAGACTGACTGTGACCTCTGTGTGCTTTTAAGGGAAATTGTACTTTACTGTGTGTGTATTTGTTATCCTCCCCTATGTGGATGCCCTAACTGGTGTTAGAGGTGAGGATTAAGGCTCCTTCATTGCTGGGCCAGTGCATGGATGTCACAGGCACTATGTTGGTTACTCCAACCTGTGTACTGTTCATATGTGTGGCCCCCTGTACATGACCTATCCAGCTTCCCAGCAGTAATGGATATTGACATCTGGACAGGGTATACAACTCCCACCATATGTGTAGCTGACATGCAATACAGTTGGCACTGCATTTCATGGAACATGGCCCTGTCTACCACAGTACTGTACCTTGGTCAGTACCACACAACAGCCATGAAAAGTTGCTGGCCACATCCTGACAAGTATTTCCAACACATATGCATAGCTCATTGACCCCTGCATATTGCGGACATGCAACAAGTTATCATGTTGATTGGGTCAGCCCTGGCAATGTGTACTCTGCTGCAATTACCCTACAAATGTACATGTTACTGCATTTCTATCTGAATATGGGTGTGGGGGGGGCACACCTGTCAACAGTACACATTTGCATGGATTGAGTTGATATTGGCTTTACATTTTGGTTCCATTTAGCATAGTATTGTGCCCTGTCTTGGAGAATAGAGGCATATCACTAGAGCCCACAGGTTACATTGCAATGCCATAAAATTGAGTTACAGACTTCTTACCCTTCAGATAGTCTTACTGCAACTGAAAGACCTGCTGTGATATCACTGTGTAAGTCTGTAGGGGGGTGTTCCATCATTGCTGCCATTTGTGGCCCTTTGCCAGACATTTTTATGATTTTCTACGGCTAACTTGCTGTCTGAGTCTGGGAGTGAATATGGGATCCCCACAGTGACAACCATGCATGTGACCTATGACCCCCCCTTTCTTGTCCCCCCACATATACTACAGTGGGAAGTGTCACCTTAAAGATACTGCATAGTGCTGGGAAGCTAGTATTGTTATACATTTGCTGGTGTCCCACACGGCTGTCAGTTGTCTGCTGCCCTTCCAGTAGGCCACCCCATTCCCTTGCATGCAGACAGCATTTCCATAGATATGCTACCAAAACATGAGTAATCGTTTCATTTATTGTTAAGAAGACTAACTTACCTTGTACCTGTAGCAGTTGTAAAGACAGTGCCTGAGGGCTGCCTATGTTGGATGCACACAGTGTACTGCCTATACACGGAAGTTACAGTTAATGTGATGTGTGTGTCATCCATTTTACTGTGTGGGTGTGAGTCAGAGAGAGGTGTTATTCCCTGGGTCCCTACAGTGTCAGTGTGTATGGTATGCATTGCTTCTTTGCCAAGGCCTGGGCATACTGGGCACACCTCCATCTGCCTGCAGGGGCAGGCTCAGGGGCTTCTTTTTCTGAGTCCCTCTGTGCCTGCGGGGACCTTGGTAACAGTGTGGGGGGGGGGCTGTGTGGCCCTTCCCAGTGCTCTTACAGCTGTTTCTGCAGGATCATATTGTGTAGCATGGCAGATAATATGAACATGTGTGCACATGCGGCCGGAGAGTACTGCAAGGCTCCACCAGATTTGACAAGGCAGAGGAATCGTGACTTGAGCATCCCAAAAACAAGTTCTATTATGATCCTGGGTTATGCATATGCCTCATTATGGCATTCTTGTGTGGGTGTGTGTGTGCATTTCTGATGGATGCCATCATCCACAGCTCTAGTGCATAGCCAGAATCCCCTATCAGAAGGCCATATGGGATGCCCCCACTGGCAAATACCTGGTACTGCTGTGACGAATGCCAGATGTGGGAGTTGTGATAGCTTCCAGGGCTGCCAGCTCACATATTCATGATAATGCCCTGGGCATTACACATGACCTGACAGTTGATGGAGGGGAAGCCCTTGTGGTTTATGTAGACCTACCCTGTTCACCAGGTGGTGCTTTGATGTAGATGTGCATGCAGTCTATGGCACCCAGTACCTCTGGGTATTCTGCTACATGGTGGAAGAGATGCATATTGCTGGTCCTCTCCTCATGGGTGTTGAGAAAGTAAATGTGCTCACAGGCATGTGGTAGCATGGCATCCAGGAACTGGTGGAGTACTCTGCATGCAGACGCCTGTGAGACCCCCATGATGCCCCCAGTAGGTCTTTGGAAAGTACCTGTAGCTAGTATTCTTAAGGCTGCATATACCTTGGTATCCATTGGGATGGGTTCTTCTCTTTTGGCTCTGGGTCTGAGTTGAGGCCGGCACAGCTTGATGATTTGCTGCAGCATGTCTCTGTCCACCCTGTAGCGCTCTACTATCTCCAGATCATGTAGTTACTGGTAAGATACCCTGTGTCTGAACACTCTTTTCATCCTCCTCAGTCTGTGGTGGTTGTCAGCATTATCCTCCTCACTACCCTCAGCCTCTAGCACATACTGATGGATCAACACAATGGCAGCTCCTAACATGTTTTCAGTTAAGATTCCCTCACATTTGTACACCAAACGTGCAGAATGTGTGGAAAAACAGACTGCAAGGTGTTTGCATAGTTTATACTGTTGTGCTGTAGATGCTGCCTGTATGATTGGTTGACTATGATGCATTCCATCTGCTATTTATGTAATTTGTACTTGATTGCTTTTATTCTGCTATTTTCCTTTTTATTTCTTTTTTCCATTTCCATTTCCACCCCTATTAAGCATTGTGGCATGCCGCACAAACCTGGTGCCCAAATGTAAACAGTCCTGCTATTTCTGGGTTTTTTTTTTTTTGGTTTTAGACCCAGTGCATGCCATGCAAACCCATTTAGCTAATGTAAACACTGAAAAATGGACCTCCCTGGATGTGAACATGCTCTTCATTGCATGGAATAAGTCAATTCAGCCTCAGACACACCCCCTTGCTTAGCTGTGCTTAGCTAAGCTTATCTGGGAGCCGTGGAGCTCCAATGTGCTTACACCAAGCATGACACACACCCTTTTCATGTCTGCTGCTCCTACTGCTTACACCATTGCTTTATAGCACCTGCACAGGTAGGTGCAGTTTGGCACTTAGATTCTTTCTGTGATTCAGTAAATTTCCCTCATTAGCATACCCCACTGCCTTAATCCCTAGTTATTGCACTACACAAGAGCCTTTCCCCTTAGCAACCATTGTTCCCTGGTATTGTTTTGATTCTGCATGCCATAGACTATAATGGAAAAATGCAGATTTCACTTAAAATTGCCTTTTCACCTTTTTTTTCTTTTCGGCACGATCCCATTTGTGCGCCGCTGCCCTATGCTTAAATGGCCATGATTGGCCAAAAAAAAAAAAAACTTTTATTTTTATAATTTTGTAACACTTTTCCATGCCAATGGCCATTTGTTTGGCCACTGACATGCCTAAAGATTATAATAGATGCTTTTGTTTGAGCTGTCATGTCTTCATTTCTGCAGGTAACACTATTCCTGCACAGATGCTTGCCTGCTTCCTGAATCACTAAATCACCTCATTTGCATGTTTTTCACCAGAAAATGAGGTAATTAGCATTATTCAGTGGTGTCTGGGCAGGAATACTGCTATCAGGCTTGTGCACATCCCCAGACTTGTTTACTGGATTGCTCGGCGGCCATATTCCATGCAGGAGCAGCTGCACTATTCTTACACTCTTTGTAAGCTTTATTGAACCCCAGGGAGTATAATTCAGTTCCTTAATACATGGCTGCCTATGACTTTGAACTTGCCTAATGCTTTTTTCTTTGGCATGAAAAGGGCTCTTAGATCACTTTCCAACACATCTTTAAAAAGAAAAAACACCTTCACCAAGGTCAGAGATGTCAGATTTTTCTCAAGTGAAGATAAGGATTTAGTCTTAAAAGCTGCATGAACCAATTATCCAGTTAAAGTTACAGAAAACATAAGATTTGTCAATGACTATTCAACATTAGTTATGTCAAAAGGAAAAGTACATGTGCCACTTATTAAAAGTTTGAAGAAAAACAATATTAAAGCACAGATCTTGTTGCCAATAAAAACAAGGATGCACCTTATAGAAAGAAGGAAGAGCTTCAACACCTTGGAAGATGCAATAAATGTTATACAGAAAAATAACATCCTAGGGGAAAAAACAGAAGAAATTGATTGGAATCTATCAACATCTTTGAAGAGAAATGCAATAAGGGATGGATGGTCAGTAAAAGACAAAAACAGTAAAAAACTGAAAGACAAATGAAACGTAATGTATTCCATGGTTACGAACGCTTAGTAATTTAAAGAAGTGCTTGAATAGTAAGAAACAGGTACTAAATATTATTTTTTACCAGGTAAATCATTTATTTTTTTCCTTTCTCCTACTTCAAATGGCTACTAGTTCCCTTTTCAAAATGTTAAAGTTTAATTATTTTAGCTAGATATGAAATTAAAGCCATTTATTTTAATTTAAAGTTTAAATGGTTAAACCATTTATATTATTAAAAGTTGATCATTATTACGATAAAGCTTATGTTAAGTAGCACATTCTGATATCTTAACACAGGCTAGCAATGTACACTATTACATATAACACAAGACACAAAAATGACATGTAAGAGGCATGTTAAGTTACTTACTAATCTTTTAAATCATCAAAAGTAAATCATTAATGAAGGTAAAATTGTGTAGTTTGGCATAATTTGTGGGATCCTATAATGATTCGGTAGTATGGTACTGATATAATACTTCACATGCAGTAGGACCCAGGAAAGACATGTTATGTTATAAACAAACTACAAAAAATATAGCACTGCACATATATAAATATTATTATTGAAATTATATCAAATAATTAGAGTAACATTCACACTTTTACAAGTTAAATCTGGATCAAACATAACTGCCACGCTTTTTAATGCAAGTTTAAGTGCTATGTCTCTTTTAGAAAATGTAAGTCTGCTTTATCTGAAACAACACTTAAAATCCTGAAAATATAACTGCATATCTGATGTTAAACTGTTGTATTTTTGATTGAGCTTTATCATAGTATGGATGTATTGGTTAGTGGTTACTTATGTTTTAATTAGTTTAGAATGCCTTTTGTATTGAAGCAAAGGTTACAAATGAACATCCATGAATGCTGCATGAATGTATTGAGGGACTGATGAACATTATAGAAGTGACTTTGATTCACTCACAAATCTCATTAGCATTTTATCTGAATTCTAACGAATAAATAATTCATTAATGCACCCATTACATGAACACTAGCTTAAAACATCTTAATTAACATTACAAGCACTTTTGTGAGGCTTTGAGAGCTTTGAAAATTCTATAAAATGTACAGATTACTTCTTCATGTCTAAAAGTAATGGCTGACCTCTCAACTTAACCCTCTGAACCAAAAAAGATGTGTTAGAGTGTTAAAATGAATTACAGGGTTTTTGACTGTGAAAGTTGATAATACAGCTTAAAACAACACATACTGGATCAATAATCATACTGTTTTGAATCATATGCTAGGATATTAATGAATACAAGCTAATTAAGTAAAATACAACAAACTACATTTTAAACCACTAACAAGTATTCAATAGTTCCGAATGCTTGCAGTACAGCTAAAGGATAGCTTTTAAACTAGCCTATAGAAAGGTACTCCTGATAAAAAATTTAGGATTGTATTTCTCTGTTTTGTCTCTTTTTAATAATAACCAGATTTAAACGCTCAAGACAATTTATTTTAGAAAGTTTGAAATTTAAAGGGAAGATTTTTCTGATGTTTGTTCAGACACTCTTAGTGATGACTAATAAAACTCAAAAATGAAAAACAAACCAAAAATGAAACACTGGCAACTGGTTCAGTCAAATAAAGCGGGAGACTCCAGATGAAATAAGTGTATTTAATGAATAAAATAAAGGGCTTTTCATCCGGTATCCTAACTTGAACTTCTTCAGATAAAAAACAAGTACAAATTAGAGTTTTAAATAACACTCCCAGTTCTCCTATGTGATTGTTCAGTAGTAAACAATTAAAGGAACATCACTGCAATACCATCCAAAGTCATTCTTCACTGTTACATAGGTATAAAAACATTGTAAAATGTCCCAATTATTTAACCTATGTAAAATATTAATTTAGGAAAGCATTTTTTAAAAACACATAAATTAAAACATATTATAGAGCATACTTTAGAATGTGTTTATCTCCTCAAGTTTTTCAGTTTTACCATACAATGAACTGAGCACGTCATTCAGTCCCAGGGTAATATATGCGTTCAAGCGGATTTGCCACAGTAATTCTAACTGTTCAAGAATTACTGTTAGGGGTCCACCCCTTGGGTCAGTGTAAACTTGGTCTATTACCCGGAATTTGAAAGTGTGGTTAGGGTTTGTACTTACATGTCTAGCTAGTGCATTCTCTGTTTTGTTTTTTTGAAATGTTGTACGTGTGTTTGTAAATCCTATCTTTTAGTTTACGTTCTGTCTTTCCTACATAGAAAGAAAGACATAGTTGGCATAAAGCAAGATAAATTACCATTTTGGATTGGCAATTATATATATTACTGCTTTTCAAAACTTTGCCATTAAGTTCTACACTTGGTCATTCCTGTATGTATTTGCAGTATGGGCAGCTAAGACATTTAAACATTCCGGAATTTTTAATTATGGTGGATCTCCTAACCTCCAATAAGTTTTTCAAGTTCTTCCCTTTCCTGAATATAATTTTGGGGTTTGTGCTTAGTTTGCCCATTATTTCCCTGTTGACCAATAACAAATTCCAATTTTTATTTAGCATGCTTCTGACACTATTCACTTCAGGGCTAAACTTTATGACAAGTCCAGTTTTGCAATTAATGCTACCCAAGTTTTCTGCATCAATATTTTGGGCTGCTTCTCTGATTTCTAGATTAGCTTGTGTTTGTTTGCCTCCCAGTATAGGTTTATAAAAAAGAGTGGATCTTTTGTTTGTAACATCCTCTATTTACTCATTCAATAAAGTTGTAGGGTAGGCTCTTTTTTGAAACGTGCTTTAAATTAATACACTCATGGTCAAACTCTAAATCGGTAGTTACCATTCTTGCTGCTCCTACCAGTTGCCATTTCACCACTGATCTTTTTTGGTGAAAGGGGAGAGCACCTGAATAATGCAAAAAGGTGTTTGAATATGTGTTTTTCTGTATATTTTTACATTATATTCTCTCTTGCTGGCTTTTCTGAGGAGTATATCCAAATAACGGATTTCTTGGTTATTGTAAGTAAATGTGAATTGTAAAGAGTTAGTAGTGGTATTAAAGTAATTCACCAATTCACTAGCTACCGTTACGTCTCCTTTGATTATCATGAATATGTCATCCAGGTAACGGGTAAAGAAAAAGATATGGTTAGCCATTTCAATGTTACCAAAAAGATATTCATGCTCCCAGTAGGCCATGACTAAATTCACAAAACTGGCTCTGCATGGGGAACCCATGGCCACTCCAGTTTTCTCTAAGTAATACTTATTTTTGGAAACAAATGAAATTGTTGGTCAAGATAATGCCTAATAATTCCTCCACTAGATGTACTTTTATATTGGAGGCCCCTTTCCTTTTCGTCATGGTAGATACCCATTCAGTACCCAATGCGTGGGGGATAGAGGTATAAAGGTCTTTTACATCTACTGTTAGAAAGTTGTAATTGTTATGTATTCAAGTAAGGTGATTTTCTCTAGGAATGACCATGAGTCCTTGAATATTTGATATTCAGTTGCTACATATTTCTTCAGTATGCTGTCTACACCTTTAGCACTGGTATATGGGATGGAATTACTTCCATCAATGGTTGGTCTTAGAGGGGGGTTCTGTAAATCTTTATGGACCTTCGGTACTCTGAAGATGACTAGTGTCAAAGATACCAAGATGTTCATATAATTGTACATTTCTAGATCTATCTTCCCTTCTATAAACAAGCCATTAATGTACATTTAATGCATTGGTTAGCAATATTGAACTGGTTAAAAGACACTTTCTCATAAATTTCAGTGTCTAATAAGTTTTCTCTTCTGTTCTCATAGTCATCCAGGTCCATAAATACTAACCCCCACCTTTATCAGGTTTCATCACCCTTACCTGAGCTGTTTTTAATAAGTTTAGAATTTCTCATTCATTTTTACGCATGCTTCCCTTATGTCCTGTTTTCCTATTGTTTATATCACAAATATCAATCATGTACACTTTTTTAAATGTATGTAATGTTGCATGTAGAGGAGGATTAAACATACTGTATACAAAGAAGGGGTTAGGTTCAGCACTGGTTTCAGTTTTCTTACAAAAATTTTCAAGTCCACAATAAGTTTAGCTAAGTCCATTCTTTATGCAGGATAAAATGTTAAACCTTTTGCTAAAAGTTCTACCAGTTCTGGAAGTATCAGAAAGGATGAACAGTTGTAAATAAGAAAATCACCTTCAATGTTTTTTACAATTGCACAGTTCTGTACTATATCACAGTCCTGTGTTTTATTTACCTCCACTTCTTGTTGTGTGCTTTCCTCTTGTTTTTCTTCTGGTGTTTGGCAGTGGTAAAACCCTGCTTGTTGGAGGCTGGATTGTTGTTGCTTTGATGAATGATTTGTTGGTTTTGTTGCTGGAAGTTCCTATTTTGGTGTACATAGTTGTTATTCATTATATATCCTTGGTTTTGGTTTTGGTTGCGAATACGTTCACTTCGACATAGGGTTCCATTTCCCCATACTTCATTTGATGTTCCTTCACCTATGTCTTCCATTATATTACATTCAGTAGTTGTAGGAAGGTTGTTTACATTATTTCCTGCCTCCAATTCATGCATATGCATGGGGTGGGTGTTGACTTCTGGATTCCATATTTGTAAAGGAGGTGGGCATGGAAAAGCAGTGCCTTTTTCATATTGTAAGCGATTGCGATGAAGTTTTAATTTTTGTTGTTTTTAGTTTCTGATGAAGTCTCCGATTGGAGACGATAGCGCTCAATCCATGATTTTTTGTCTCTAGTGGTTTTTACTACCTTGTGGATTTATTTAAATAAAACTTTTGGGTGAATCAACGACAGTATCCTGTGAATTACTGAAGGTCTCCTCATTGTTTACCGAATCGCCTTGTTTGGATTTTTGTGGTGAGAACTTGGTTACTAGAGATTTTTGTTTTTAGTTTGCCAATGTGCTGGTGAATACTATGAAATATTCTGTTGTAGTCATATTTATATCTTGGATAGTCGGGATGTCCACAAATCTCTTAATCAAGCCTCTGGACATCCTCTACTATTTCCTTGGCCATTATTTGGTAGTGCTTTATTATGAGGGTTAGGAGATCCATACCCTGTTTATTAAATAATTGAATCAAGTCCTTATGAAAGTTAGAGTCTGGCACTAGCCCTGTTGGGTACTGACAAATTCAACTCATCACAATGTTTGTGATTGTTTTTTATCATCTTTTATACCTGGTGAACCATTTGTTTAGCACTTTTTGGTCCTTTTCTGTTTGTACATAATGGAGAGGTTAGTTTGACTTTTTCAACAAACTAGGAATACATTATTCCATAGAGGAATATTTTAATGTTATAATATTAGGTAATTTTTTTATTTGTTTCAAAAGTGTTGTCCATAGCTGAATATTTCATATTGTTATTTATTAATTATATAATAAGTTCTGTACATGATTTTATTATATCTACTTTTTCTTATATAAATGTCTGGTTTTAAATGTATGTCTATTACTATTAATGGATTGAATAATCCAGTAAAGAGGGGGGAGTTTTCTCAAATACTTGCACTTAAAATAAAGCTCAAATAGTATTTCTAAAGAAAACACATTTACTTATTAAATATATAAATAAACTTTCATTAAAATGTGTTTGGTTTTATCAGGTTCTGGTTTTAGAGTTAAAAGAGGAGGCACTCTCATTATATGAAAGAACTCATAAGTAATGCCTAAATTAAAAGATACCTATGTTGATAAAAAAAAACAATGTTGAACATTGTTATAACTGAGTGGAACAGAATTTATTTTATTTATTTTACATTTGTTTACTGAGATAGTCTGACTGGATACATGTCCATTTTCAGCAGAGACCCAGGGAGAAAAGCTCCACATAAACAAACTTACATAGATTACAGAGAAGTTAGCAAACAATTATAAAAACAAAGTGATTATATACAATGGGTTAGTAGTATTCCCTAGTAAGGACTCACAATTCTCATGGACAGACACAATTAAAAGTAAGAGACATCAGATTGGAAGCCGAGCTTGGTGACGTAGTTACAAATTAGGATAATTACAGAATATGCTTTCAGTTTATAACTTAATCAGGGTTGGTACATGGGCATAACCAATTCACTTTGAGATACTGTTTGAGGTTTTTTTTTTTTTTTTTGAAGAGACTTTTGGAGGATTGTAGGGTTATATAGTTTGGCAACAAATTCTAGGTTTTGTCAACGAAGTTGGCAAACAAGGATTCACCAGTAGAGTTATTAGCTTTGTGGGTTTGGACCAACAGTTTATTGGCTGACCGTAGGGATCTCAGATTGCTATATGGCCTAATAATATTTTTAAGTGAGGGGGTATCCTCAGGGTGGTGCAAAATTTTGTGCGCTATTAAGAGTTGATTGAATTGAATTACGCTGGGCAGTTTTAGCCACTCTAGTTGTTTAAAGTACTGGCAGTGGTGAGTTCTACAGGTGGAGCCAGTGGTGAATCTGGCAATATGATTGTAGCTATGGGGCAGCTTACCTAGTTCAGATTTGTTGAGGTTTGAGAGTACAGGCGAGGCATATAAAAGAGTAGAGAGTAGGTATGATTGGGTGATTGCAGTCCTAGCCAGTGGGGTTAAAAATGTCTTGTTTCTATACAGTGATCCAAGCTTCTTATTGATGGTCTGCATGGTTTTGTTGACCTGTAGATCAAATTTGAGATTATTGTTTATGATAACCCTTAGCAGTTTGGTGTGATGATCTGGGGAAATAGTCGTTCCATTTTTAGATGTGACAGAGAATGAAAGTGTGGTAGATCTACTAATGGGGAAGAAGAGTAGAAGTTTAGTTTTATTGGGGTTCAGAAGTAGGTGTTGGTTGGTGAGCCATTTCTCTATAGTGTTAAATGTATTTTGGGTTAAGGTTTGCAGTTCGGATGGGGAGGTGGCTGAGTAGATCAGAGCAGAATCATATACATATTGAATGCAGGTAGCTTTAGGGATAGCAGTGTGAAGGTTGTTGATAAAAATAGAGAAGAGTAGTGGGCCTAGTATGGACCCTTGAGGGACACCAAGTGTGAGAGGTAGCTGGCTGGAGAGTTTGCCCTGCCATAGTACCGCCTGTTGTCTACCAGTCAGGTAGGATTGGAATCACTGGATAGCAGACTTGTTGACGGAAATAGATTTTAGTAAAACTCTATACATTAGTGAACTCTTATTGGATTCCAGGGGTTAGAGCTAAACATGCAAAAAAGTATTTAGACACTATAGCCTATTACATGAAAGGCGAAGTCATAATGGCTGGTGATTTTAATTGTATTTTATCAGACAAGGACTCCACTGCAGATGGGAAACTGAGAATCATATCTTCAGCCAAATGCTTATCAAACTGTAAGTCTAATGAATTTAAAGGATATACATTAGCTAAGGAGAACAAACTCACTTCAATTTACCCATTGTTCATATAGATATGGAACACAAATTGTGATAAAATTTTTGCCTCAAACAACCTGTTTTCACATATTAGAGAAGTTTCAATAGTTTCAGGTCCAATATTGGACCACAATGCTATAGTATTTAATATTATTTTAAAAGCTGACAATGTAATATATGATGGGAAATTGGCAGCATACATTGTTAAAATAAAAGGATTTAAGGAGTGATATGTTAAATAGATTAAAAAAAATTCTTAGAAATAAACATGAATGGTGAAGTATCTGACATTGTCCTGTGGTATTCACTAAAGGGTTACATAAATGGAACAGTTACAAGCTGGTATATTAGTAAAACAAGAGAATGGAACAAAGAACTGAATACACTCTAGGCCACAATAGATACATTAAAGTTAACTCATTACAGCCGAGTGACGTCTATAGGCATTTCTGCAGTTACCTCCTACTGCTCCTCTAGGCATCAAGTATTTCTTGTTCATATTTGCATTAATAATTCCAAACTCATGCTACATACAATGTATCAGAATATTTTATCTTGAAGCATATATGATTGCAAACACAATTGTATTGATATATGACCTCTGTCAATAAGTATTTGTTAGAACTGTAAGGTGATAATGTCATTTTTTAAAGGCTGAAGCCACACCCACTAGGAGTTAAAGGTACACACTCAAAAAAGCTCTACTGGAGGGAATGAGTTAAATCTAAAACCAAATTATACTATCAGTCAGTCAGAACTTAAAAACTTAAATGCAAAATATGTTGAAATTCTAAATCATAAAGTTTCAATAAAGCTGGAAAAACTTTAAGCATATTCAGTAAACCCATTAAGCTTGCATAAACTTGCTATTAGATAAAAGATAATGAATAAACTAAATCATATTAAAGAAATTATAACGTATACAAATAATAAAAAAGAAAGTAAAACTAATATTAAATGTATCCTTGTGGGATTTATATAAATACAAATGGAAATAATCTAGATAATGATGTAATAGTTGAAACCTTTCTAATGGAAAATATACATAATAAATTAACAGGTGAACAAATAAAACATAGATAAACACTTTAATAGAAATAAAAATATCAAATAAAAAAGTTAAAAAATAATAAGGTGCCAAGATTAGATGTCCTTATAACAGAATTATATAAAATACTACCAGAAGATATTGTTAAAATATTAGATATGGTCTGTAGAGAAATAAAAATAACTGCTGAAGTTCTCCATCATGGTAATATTCCTTCATATCACCTATTTTAGTACAAGATAAGGATCCAAAGGATACAAAGTGCTTATCATACAGAGCCATTTCACTTTTAAATGTGGACTATAAGGTGCTCATGTCTATCTTAGCTAATCGAATCAGTTTACTAATACCTAAACCAATTAACAATGATGAAACAGTGATTATCTTAAATAGACAAGTACTGGATAATATAATAAGAATACGTACATTGACAGACTCCCTCACAGTAAGATGCTGTCCAGTTCGATTCTCAGCTAGAGCGTCTTCTGCGTGGAGACATGCGTGAATGGGCGTAACTTCGTTGAAGGTTGTGCATCAGGGCTGGGAACTCGGCACGTAAAAATCAACTGCCAATCATTAGTGGACCGGAGTTCCGCTGTGGTGACCCCTAACCGGGAAAAGCCGAAAGACACAACAACAACAACATACATTAACAGACTATGAAAATAAAAATAAAAAAGTGCTTTCTATCATTAGACTTCGCCTTACCTGTTTAAAACAATTAAAGTGTGCAATTTCTCTCCTGAGCTAATTGCATTAATTTCTAAGTTCTACAATAACTCTTGCGCTTATGTTAAAATAGGCCCTTTTCTTTCAAATTCCTTTACATTACAAAAAGGCACAAAACAAGGTTGCCCATTATCACCTTTACTTTTTGCATTAGCAATAAAACCCTTTGCTAATAGTATTAGACCCAATAAGCAAATTAATGGCATACAAATAAAAATAATAATAATAATAATAATAATAATAATAATAATAATAATAATAATAATAATAATAATAATAAATAATGAAAACACTTCTCTGTGTGGAAGATCTAACAGTCCCAAGAGTTCAAGCACATATTAAAAACATACTGTGAATATCTCACCTAATGACAGGTGGTAGAAATACTTCTTTTAAAACTTCCCAAAGTATAAATCCACTAATGGAAGTAGGGAAGCTCAAGCTAGCTCAAGTCGAATCTTCTTTATTAAAAACACACAAACAAGTGATCCAAATAGTAGTTGAAACACAGAATAAAGTGTAGAAATTCACCATTCCATTTATATACCTGTTTAAAAGCATGTATCAAAATATAAAGAAGATTTTGAACTAAAGATTCAACTCTTTGCTGACAATATTTTACTAACGATAGGAAATATAGAAAAATCATTAGAACATATAATTAGCTGTATTAGTCAGTTTTAAGAAATCTCAAACTTAATATTTAATCATAATAAAACAAGTACATTATACTTAATAGGAAATTAAAAAAAACATAAAAAATATTCTAACTTCAATTGGAACAACACTCAAATTAAATATCTTAGAATAAGCATTACTCCCAATAGTAAAGAAGTGATACAAAAACATTTCAACAGGTTGTTGATAAAATTTTAAGTTTAGTCACAAACTGGAATACATTCTTCTTTAGTATGGAAGAACAATTAATGCTAAATAAGATGGCAATTCTCCCTAAAATATCATTTGTCTTACAATCTTTAGTACTATTTACACCAAAAAATAAATAAATAATGAAGAAAATAAATAATATTCTACTTAATTTTTGGCATGACAATAAACCAAGGGTTTCTTTTGATTGGTACAGAAAAGATTAGGATAATGGTGGTATACGATTCCCTGCAATTCAATTGTATGCTACTTCAACAATTGCAAAAGTTATTGCATTGTGGATAAATTCATCATACAATTATAAATGGAAACAAATACATCAAGAAATATTATCAGTAAATAATAAATATATCACAAACAGTCATAAACAAATAGCCCCTAATAGCTTTATCTGATTATTAAAAAAAATGTTTAAATGGAAATATTCCCATTACTCAAATTCCTTATATAAATAATATTCTTCCCACTTTCCAGAAGTTCACATATTCTAACCATCGCATTAAAGACTTAATATTTTCCATATTTCCAATTGCATACACAAATGACTGCTTAGAAACTCATAACTTCATCAAAATGATAGCAGTGAAAGAGCTAGGTAACTTAATTTATTAGCATCAATTCTTAAATGGCACTGAAATGCATACTGTCAAAAATTTAAGGTCCAGATACAGTCATGATTCTACAAATTTGTTAATATAGGTTCATAAGTTCATAGGTTGATACTAAGCTATTGGTCCTAGTCTCACAAGCCTAGCCATAACAATTCCCTGGATATTTCTTCCCACAATATTTTCTTCCCTGGACCCCTATCTAGCAGGGCGACTGATGTGATCCCCAGGGTGAAATTCCTATCTCCCAACCAATCGTCAAGGTTCCTTTTGAAGAGGGCCAAGGAGATGCTTTGCTTGACATGTATGGGCAGTCTATTCCAGAGTATGGGGAGTCTCTGGGTCAGGAACCTATCCCTCTAGCATGTTTTGTTCACTGTGATGACAAGGTTTAGATCCATGGAGTGTGTGGCTCTGAGGGATTGGGATTTCTTTAAGTGGAACATGTCCAACAGCTCAGGGTTTGACACGGCCTTGTATGTTAAGCAGAGATTGCCTCTGAGTAGACGATATGCAACAGAGTATAGCTGGAGTTTATTTAGACGATCAGCATAGGGCATCTGCTTTAGGCCTGTGATTCTTTTAGTGAGGCATTTCTGTGCCCTTTCCAGCTGTTGCAGATGTCTTGTGAGATACATACCAAATGAGGTGTTGTACTCTATAATGGGTCTAATGAGGGATGAGTACAGTGGGACAATGACCTCCTTTTTTATGGATGAAAACCCTTAGTGATGAGGTGTGCCACACAGAAGGATTTTCTGACTGTTGTGGTGATGTGGTTATCGAAGGTGAGACCACTGTCCACCTCTGTCCCTAAGTCTCTCATCACTCTTTCAGTGTTTAGTGTACTGCCACCTATGTGGTAATTTATGGGTACATGTTTGTTTCCCAAAGGGGATAACTATACATTTCTTGGCATTAAGCTTGAGCCCATGGCTCTGGCACCAAGCATCTGTTTCTGTAAGGCCCTTTTGTAGAATATCCACATAATTTGAGGATTCAATAACGGCTCCCAGTTTGCAGTCATCTGCAAACTTTGTTAGCCAGAGTCCCTTAGTGTTGGCCTGTACTTCAGAGAAGTAGATGCCAAACAAGAGTGGTCCCAGGACTGAACCCTGAGGTACTCCACTTGTTACTTGTCTGGAGCTGGATTTGGAGTCGACTACTTTTACAGTCTGGGTTCTGTCAGTAAGCCAGTTGGCAACCCATCGAGTGACCTAGGGATTTATGCCCAGCTTAGTAAGTTTATCTATGATTCCAGAGTGGGGGATGGAGTCGAAGACATTGGTGAGGTCCAGATAGGCTGTGTGGACTGCCTTACCCTTGTCCATAGCTCTGGAGACTGTTTCAAAGAAGTCAGTCAGGTTCAGGAGACAAGATCAGCCCTTCACAAATCCAAACTGGGTGGGGTCCAGTGTTTGAAGGTTGCCAATGTCTTTGTTTATAAGTTCCATGATGATGTGTTCCATGCTCTTACAGATCAAGCTCATCAGACTGATGGGATGGTAGTTCCCAGGATCCAAGGTGGATTCTCCCTTGAGGAGTGGGATAACTAGCTATGCACCACTCAGTGGGCATGAAACCTGAGGTGAGGCTATGATTAAACATGACATCTAAGTGAGGTGCCATTTCATTTTGTAGCTCATGTAGTACACAGCCCGGGATAATAGAATAGATACTTAGAGATTTTGTAAACAGACAGATAAATAAAATATTTAATCTAGATAATAAATTGTTCCCCAAAATATTGGAATTCTTAATAAACATCAAGAATAATGCATGAAAAATAAATCAAATTTGTCATAAATGTATAACATTTTTAGGTTAGATTTCACATATTCTAATAATTCCTATTGGAATTATTCCTCAAAAATTAATAACAAGACTTTTCTGAAGAAAACAAGAAAGTAATATCAAAATATGCAGATAAAACTACATTGTCATTATATTGGAAATTTTTCACTTGGAAATTCTTACACAAAGCTTTTGGCATACCTAAGAAAATTACAATTATATATAAATCAAATAGAATGAAATGTTGAAGATGTGATTCTGACATAATAGCCAATTGAATGCATATGGCATATGAATGCAAAGTCATCTGCCCTTTTTGGAAAGAAATTAATAACATCATTCAGGCACTATGATCAGATAGATGTAATATTTCCAAATCATTATTTAATTCTTGAGATAATTCCTAAAACTCATTAACAGTTTTGTCTTGCTGTAGCCAGAAACGTTATTATTAAAAACTGGAAAAGTAAAGTTCCCTACTCTAGTGATGAATTTATTGGTATGTTGTTTGTTGTTATGAATTGCATACTATAAAGATGAGAACTTCTAATATTACACATTCATATAAATTTTGGTTTAAACTTAAGGACTTGCATGAAAAATATTAATTGCTGTTGAGTTGTATAACTTTGATGTATTGATCAGCTATGGACTTGTGTAAGTAATCATTTGTTTGTTTTATAATTAATGTGTTTATTCATTATACATTCATTATAATGAAAACTAAATTAGAAATTTAAAAAAAAAGAAAAAAAAAACAGCATTACAGTGACACTCATAGATGTGCCAGGAAGAAAACCAAGAAAAAAGAATTAGCAAAGACAATACAAAAGTGTCTAGAATTTTGTTGTGGTTGGATAGTAAAAAAGATCATGTCTGCTATCAGAAATCTGCCCCAAAGATACAGCAACAGAAACCAGAATTGAAAAAAAATTATCAGTAGAAGGACTGAAGGTTTACTGACAGACGTACAAGAAGTGCTACCACAGAGATGAATGGGATAAACATATAAACATATAATCGAAATGAAAGAAAAAACAACTGGGTGGTATCCAGGCACACTAAAAAAGAGTGAGAGCAAGTTAAAAGAAAAGTAAAATGAAAGAGAGCGTTCAGGATGTTTATGTAGTTAAGAGGAAAATTAAAATAAAAGGTTAGCTTTGCCTAGATATTACCCTTTGTAGGAGAAGGTGCTAGTGTTGTAGGGTGAAGAAGCTGCACGTACCACCTTGAGATAAGTTCCCAAAGAAAGCAGCCCTGAGTTAGTGGATTTACAATAAGTCACATTTAACTTTCACAAAGCGCAGTGGAAAGATAATAGTTTAAGCAGGCAAGGCAGAATATAATTGAGGTTGTAGGAGAGGATATTGAACAAGATGCTCCGATCAATACTTTCACCTATGTTAAGTTAAAAAATAGCATCTTATATAGATTGAGCAAAGAAATGGAAGAAATTATACCACTGCTAGTGCCAAAACTTTGTAGGGCACTAGAAATTAATCTAGGGCATAATCATGGATTTAGAGGGCACCGGGAGATGGACAAAGCACAAATAAGAGTACTAGCCAGATTTTACTGACCAAGGTATAATGAAAGAAATAGAAAACATTTGCCCTCAGTGCCCAAAATTCCAGAAAACTGCTCCGCATCCTAGGCTTATCTGGCCAAGCGTATTAAAAAAGATAGAAAGAAAAATCTGTGCTTTTTGTCCAAAGTGACAGAAAATAATATCAATTTCTAATCCCGATGGCAGTGTTCGATTCTGTAATAACTTTAGAATGCAAAAAGCCTATCAAAGTTTAATAGCTATCCCATGGCCAGACCTAATGAGATAACAGAAAGCATAGGGAAGGTCATATTCTAAATCGATATACATGCTTTTGTCTGTAAGAACTAAGATTTGATATACAGTACCTCTATACTCTTTTCTTAAACTCTGACTTAATTGTCATTACTTCCCCTCTATATGATGAAGTCCTTATGTATTGGAGATATATGAAATACTTTAACATTTGGTTATATTGCCTTTTTTGTAACTAACATCTTTAAACAATCATGTTACAATTGTGAATCCAAGCATTATAATGCATGTTTATCTTACCTCATGCATACGGTATTGTTTGTTAACATTTTTATGGTGTATGTAATACTTTGTGGAGGTTTTCTCCCCAAGCATCTGCTAGAAAAGGGCTCAAGCTCAGTCAGACATTCCCGGTCAACAAATGTCAAATAAATAAATAAATAAACAACCCTAGGCTCAAAGGAGTAGAGTAGATACCACTTACCACCTTTGCCAAAGGAAAAAAAACTACCTATGTAAACTGTGATGGTCTATTTTAGCAAACAGTATTAACAGTTGGCCTACATGGAGCTCCAGCTACCTTCCAAAGACTGACAGTTTGAAAAAATATATATCAAGCCTCACTTTTGATAAGATACAGCACACCTAGATGATATGGCCATTCCAGAGGACTTGGTGTCTCAGTTGCCAAAGATGCCATTTGTGCTAGAATTCATAAAATAGGCAGACCTAACTGTATATGCCAAGAAAAGGAAACCGGGTATAGTGGAAGCCAAGTGCCTACACTATCTTATGCAAAAATGATAATATTGTTACTAGAAAAAAACAGAGTCAAGAAAAATTGAATTGTGCCTTCCAATAAATGAGCTGATTGCTTTTGTAATCCTAGTGGGATACCACAGAAAACTTGTACCTCATTTTGCAACTTTTGACAATCCTTTGACAGACTTCAAAAGTGGGAATGGTCCTGTTAAAGAACAATAGTCTCTTGAGCCGATAGAGTATCTAATGAACTAAAAAAAAGTCTATATTCTGAACCTGTGCTAGTGACTCCTAATTTTACTGTAGAATTTGCCCAGTATACCTATGTGTCTGAAGTAGGTCAAGGAGCAGTGCTACTCCTCAATGTGCAAGGTAAGGAGCACCCTGTGTCCTATATAAGCAGGACATTAAGCATTGCAGGATGGAGATACTCACTAATGAGTGAGAGAATAAAGTGGGCTTTAAATTCTTTGAAGTACTATTTACTGATCAACCATTTCAACTTAGTAACTAAATATATCCCTCTAGATTGCCTACATAAGCAAAAGACAGGCAAGTAATGCTATGTTCTGCCACTGGGCACTATCTCTGTAAACATTCTAGTCTACAGTGACCCAAAGGCATAGACTAGCAACTTGGAATGCCAGTAGCTGTCCATTTCCAACAACCCATCATACTTGTCCCAGAATTTATGTTTTTTTTTTTTTTTTTTTTTTTTAAATAGGTGGAGCTGTAACATGTTGAGTGCATTAATGTGTTCTGTCACTTTAAGAACTGGGAGCATGTTATTAATTGCTAGCTACTGTGATATATATGGAGATAGTCTGCAACAGCAAGCCAGGAAAATAATTCCTCAAGCGGAGGACCAGCAAGGAGAAAAGTGGGAGCTTGTCTGAAGACATTGGAGCCAAGTGTGACAGCCCAGTCTGGGCCTGATTTGGAGTTATATCTGTTGGGCGTACTAGTAATACAGAGTTGGAGCCTGAGCTTGTGGCTTTGGATTTTGTTTTTTTGTTGAACTTTGTGTAAGCGGATGTTCTGCAAAACTGGAATACAGACCATACCCCAGATTCAGTAAACTTCCATGCAGTAATATCTTATTCCTGCACTGAAGGGACCGTTCCCATGCAGCACGGCAACACACCATGCATATTTATGAAGGCTTGCTGCCATGCTGTAAAACGGACATGGTTCCATGTACGAATGCAGGGGGTGTGTCTGAGAGTAGTGGTCTCACAAAGCACATGCCCCCTGCACACCAGAATTGCCGTACGGCAATTTAAATAGAGCAAGAATACTCATAACACCTCAAACCCATCAGGGTAAGAAATCTGGACAAAGTCATATGGGACAATCATCCCTACAAAGACAGAAAGTTGATAGAATAACAGGTTTAGCATAAGCATACATTTTCAGCAGGGTATGAATTATAAATGCACACCTTCCAACTCATCAGAATAAGAAATCTGGACAAAGCCATAAGGGACAATCATCTCTACAAAGCCAGAAAGTTGACAGAATAACAGATTTAACATTAACATGAATTTTTGGCAGGGTATGAAGTACATAATGCACACCTCCCAACCTGTCAGAGTAAGAAATCTGGATAAAGCCATAAGGGACAATTGTCCCTACAAACCCAGAAAGTTGATTGACTAACAGGTTTAGCATTAGCATGGATATTTTGAAGGGTACAAAGTAAAAAAGACAACAAATATTTCTTTTCACACATGCAATAAAGTTTAAGCATAGCTGCATGGGTGTGCCCGTTGCTTAGCTATGCTTATCCTATGATAAGTTAAATAACAATAGACATCCAGCATAAGCATAAGTGCAATAGTGTAGTGGCTAGAGTGCATGCCTTGCATGTAGTCATTCATGGTTTGAGCCTCTCCAAAGCCAGTTCCATTTTGTATGTGTAAACATTACAATTTTAATTTATTGGTATATTTATGTAGGAAGTAACTTATATTTCCCAAACAGAGTAGTGTATTAGGCCCAGATGTGAGGTGTCAGTGTAATAAAGTAGTGAAACCCCCATATAAACACAAGTGTCCCATACAGTATAGCCACACAAAAATAAATGTAATTACAGCTCATTGGGGATGTTAGGGAAGGTAAACAAATTTATATTATGTAATGAATGATGAATCAAACCCATACAGGTGGTAGTCCAATAAAATAAAACATAAGCAATGCTAAGCATTGCACAGTTATGCTGGCCGAGTGTAAGCATTGTGTACATATGAATACTAAGCAATAAATAGCCCAGCTAAATGGATTTGCCCATTGGTAAGCAATGTTGAAAGTGCCCCTTTAAGCACTGCCAACCTTAGCTAAGCAGGTTTGCCCATAGTTTAGCTTAGCTCAGCATATTCAAAACCATCCAATCACGGCAAAGGGTGGGAAATTGGTCATATTTAAACCTTGCAGGTGGGAATACAGCTCATAACTGGTTGTAGCTCCCCACTGTAGGCAGTATGGCAGGTGTTGGATAGGGCATGTGCATTTGGGCACAATGCTGGGGCATACAGGAGTCCAAGGTCATGGTAGAACTCTGGGGAAAAAAATGACATGCGACTGTTGCAGAACAAGTACCAGGGCTCCCAATATAAAGCAGAATATTGGGAAAGTCCCTCCCATGATCTCACAGTGCCACTGGTATCCCTCGGACTGGTGAGCAGGTACAGCACCACTATGCCAACCTGAAATGGAGGAAGAGGGAGCTCTTGGAAAAGTGGATCCAAGAAGCAAGGGAGAGGGGTGATGTCCCAGCAGTGTGTAAGTATTTATAGCAATAACTGTTTACCAAAGTCCAGCCTGTGCATGTGATGGATAGGTATGCCTAAATGTTTCTCTGTTTTCATTACAGCTCCAGCTAAGCGGGTTGTGAATCTGGAAGCCCATGCTAGCAGGCTGCAAAGGCTGTGTCGCGAGGCTGGTGAGTAACAATCCTGCTTGTAGTAGTCATACCAAATAAATATAAAGGAGTAGAATGTCACCTGACAGTATAACAAATGTGTATGGTTTGTACTGAATAAACCAGACAATATGACAATAATAGTCCCATATAGGTCATATTTAAATAAAACTGTAACTGCCTGGCAAAAAAGTTCTAAATCCTGGAGTGGTTGTCTTTACTCTGGTATTGTATGGCTTGACATGTTGCATTCACCAAGATCTGATATCTGAATAGTAATGTTGTGTTAACCACTGTTTCCTACACTGTGCTACATAAAAATATGTCTATGAATGTCTGCATAAGAATGTTGCAATTACAATGTCAGATTGTACAACCAAGAGGAACTTAGAAAACACTGAAGGAGGAACCATCAGTTTCTTAATAGCTCACTCTGATGAAACACAAATTGTTGTATTTTTAGCAGACATAGCCATAGTTTGAATCCTGGGAGTGGTAATAAACTATATGCATAATTTTAATGAGGATTTAGGAATACGTGTAGAAACAGTCAGGTAGTGTTAACAAACATTTTCCCCACAGGTCTTCCAGGTAAGAGAAAAATTAAGCAGGTATAAGATGGCTGAATTATACACTGTGTACAAACATACCACTCCCCAAATCAAGGCCATAGGTTATTGTAATAATACCTGTAGAGTAATGATTAGAGCAATGATCATTAAAGCTGTGAGCACTGCAAGGATATCCAAGTTGTTAACTGACATCTCTCCCCCCTCCACCTTATCTGCAACAATAATCTAAACACGCAAATCAATGGGTATGTTTTACACCAAACCTACTGTTGGGACATATGTCCTAGTGTTAAACAAATATGGAAATATGTTTCTATTAATTTTCCATGTTGAAATACTATTATTGGTGGTCTGTTGCTATCAATGTAACCTGCATGCTGTTGCATGGGCCACTATGGTTCCATATATGCATGTGTTCTGTTTGCTATGCAACTGTTCCAAATGTGTTGTTTTTGGTTAATGTGAATATCTATGCATGCTGTTATAACTAATCCTGGATTGTGTTGACTATTACCAACCCACATATGTTCTAAAACTGCAACACCATAAGCACGTTTGGGAAGGCCGATCTCAGTGGACCCACCTCTCCCACCTCATCTGGCCATGGCACCAGGCCCCAGCACGTCTGGGACCCACCCCTGGATCACCTTGTCAATTGGTCCTGCGCCACATTAAGGTGAAACTGCTTCAGGGGATGGGGCCTGTCCCCCCCTGGGAGTGTGCGTGGGCAGGATACTGTCACCCAAAGCCAGCTATGGGGATTGGTGCATAGCGAGCTCTGAAAAGAGTTTTGGAGATTTGCTACACCAGCTTGAGGGCCACATGGCACGATTAGAGGATCAGCCTGCCCCTCCTGCTCAGGCCCCCCAGCACAGCCATCTTCAGGACCATGAAGGTGCAGTGGTGACTGCCCATGGGTGGGGACCTAGGTCCCACTGTTTCAATTTGGGGGCTCATGAGCTTCTGATTTCCAAAGACCCCTCCCCGTCCAAGGTGTTTACCTCCCACATGTATTATATACTGCCCCTGTATGCTGTCTTGTCTGTCTTTCTACCCAACCTACCTCCCCAAATATACCTATTATCCTTCTCCAACATCCCACTCTCACCTTAAAAAAAGGCAATCTGTTCCCAAAAAAAATTTCACCCCATACACAGCTGTCCATTTTGCACACATGTCCACTGGACGCATATAATCTGATCTAATTGGCATCACAACACATTTTTGTTGTCCTCACTCCCCTCTCCCAGGGGTTTGAGTGTCCAAATATATCTCCAAATTCACTATAAATGCACAGCTATTGCTGTAGAAGACATGGACAGTTATGAACCTTCCCTACACCCATGCTGCACATCCCTAGCTACTTTCCCTACTGTCTTTCTCTCTGTGTGCCCCCTTTTTCACCACTTTCCTATCACCCCTTTTTTTCTTTTAAAAAACTTAGCACAACGGTAAGTGGGAGTAACCTGTTTTAAGAAGTAGTAAGTGGGATTAAGTTTGTTTGCATGGCGTTAAGCAATGCCTACACAGGTTAAGCACTTTTAAGGCTAACTGTCTGTAAGCATATTTAACCGGAAGTAAGCATTGTTTACCGCTGTGCAAACCTGAGCAAACCTGCTTACATCTGCTTAAACGTGCCTTAATCACTCTGTATCCAACAGCCCTTGTTCTGCCCAGCAACAAACTAATCATTTCTTGCACATCTCGAACCCAGGATGCAGCACACCATAGCCACAGCAATTTACCACTGAGCTGTAGATATGCCTGATGTTTTTTAAAACATATCATGGAGCACAGTCATTTAACAGTATGGAAAATGTATTTATATATGTATATGAATATATATATATATATATATATATATATATATATATATATATATATATATAGATAGATAGATATATATATATATATATATAGATAGATATATTTATATATATATATATATATATATATATATATATATATATATATATATATATATATATATATATATATATATATATATATATATATATATATATGTGGTTTACCTTTGTTTTGTTGCACATGGTATGTGCGATCATCCTGTTGTGCGACCCGTATTAATGAACTATGGAAAACTTCAAAGGATCAAATGATGAAAATGGTTTGCTGGAAAGCCATTTCCTACATTTGATCCATGTGTTTCAATGGCAAAAAAGCATTTGCTTATTTGCCATTCAAATGCATGGTGAATCGGCATTGTCATTTTTTGCAACCGTACTTTCGACATTATGCATGTCGGACACACGGCGTACGACAAATCAAAGGTAAACCATATATTTATATATATATATATATATATATATATATATATATATATATATATATATATATATATATATACACACACACACACCAACAAGCAGCACTGAGACCATAGCCAGGGCAGATATATTCCACTACCACTTCTCAGCACAAAAGTTTGCTTGTTTCAAGACCTACAGGTGTTTGCTGACGATTGTAATTAAAGAATTTTTTTCCACAGATAAAAAGCTCAGCAAAGCACTTGGTTAAACAGCCATAAGATGGACATTTCAGATATATTTATCTTCCCAAGCACAACGTATGTAATCAACTCTACTTGAATATCGGCAAGTACAGTTCACTTCCGTTACCATAGACGACAACTGCATTCATTAAAACCATCAAATATTTATTCACATCCAACAATGACTTAAGAATAAAAATAAAAACAAAAATAAAAATAAAAACAACAAAACAAAACAAAGGATAAGCGCTTTCGGGTCTCCTCAATGACCCTTCATCAGATCCATGTATGCTGTGCAGTTGATGCCTGTTTAAAAATTGCTATCTGCCAGTAGAGTGCTAGATGACAAATGATGTCACATCACACACATCTTCTCAGACCATGCCTCTTTAGCGCTGGTTTCATGGGAAATGTAGTGTTCAATCCTGGTCTCCTGTGGGCTTGTAGTCTTCCAATCAAATACATTTCTTCCTGTTCCAATCTATTATTGCTGGGAGGTGACAGCAATAATAAATTGGTACTTTATTTTCTTTGCAGTACACTCCTGCTTGGTTCTAGCTGTGTCATGTTTGGATTTATTTCTTTTTTGAGAAGAACAATGGGAGACATGGCGGAAGGGAGAACGGAGAGGCAAACTGAAGAGTTTGGTGTGGACTGCAATATTCTGAATCGTTCACCAGCCACTCCAATAGATAGAAGATATGGTAGAACATACAGTAAGGTTAATAGAATTTTATTTAACAACAGTGACAATCCATTACTTAAATTAGACTTCTTAGATGAAGTGGTACAAACAGAAATGATTGATGATGAAAGAACAAATGTTGTAGACATGAAAATATTCTATAAAGAACTGAAAGAGATGGAAGATAATATATATGAACTTAAAACATTGCAATGGCAATGACAGCATTTAGAAGTGTGTCTACATTTTAAAATTGTACTGAGAGGCCTGAGAATTCTGCTAATGCCCTCACAAGGCAATTCGCAACTGACATTGCTAAAGAAATGGCAGAGTGTCAACCTAGAGCATAGCCGAAGTTATATGAAATTAATTATAGAACATTTTAAACCTAGAGAGAATGAGCTTGTTAAAAAAGTTGAAAGTATGCAAGCACATCTTAAACAAAATTTCGGCAATGATGTATGTCAGTCTAAATTAGATGAAGCATACTATAAAATATCTCTATATGACAATAATTTAGAACAGATAAAAATCAAGAAAATAAGGAGAGACTACACTGATTTTATGAGAGGTGATGTATGTATGTGGTCAATAGAGTATAATGGAGAACATCAGGTTTCAGGGAACAATGAATTTCAGCAAGAACGTAGGGATAAAGTGACACAGAATAATCCACGCAATGATGCTCATTGTCGGAATGAGATAAATAAAGATGGAATAATAAACCAAAACAGACAAAGAGAGAATGATGAAAGGGCCTAAGAGCCGAAAGATACATTCCATCAAGAAATAGTGCCCATGATTAATCAGAGATCTGGAATAATGATTGATATTGAAAAGAGAGAGGGCAGAAATAATGGACCAGGTGCTATATCAAAAGCTGTGGTAAAAGATGTGGGTTTTCCAGTTTTTCCCCTAAGAATAAGAGGTGAGAAGCAGAAAGGAAATGAGATCACTAAGCAGGGGGAGAAAAAGGAGAAGGTCGTATGTGGAAGAGAAATAAATTAAGAAATCAATAACAGTTTGGTTTTTAATTTGTCATCCTTTCAGTTAAACAATGCACTTAAGAGTATTCTCAACAAGGGCCTCAAATTTATACCCACTAGAGGTATGGAAGAGAATGAAGTAATATTCAGCCTGAAGATGTTTGGATGAGATGTTATGTTAAAAAGCATGTATAAGAATAACAAAGGAATGGAATTAGTCCTATTTAAGAAACCAAGTTGTTTTGTATCACAGAATAATGCAGTCATGGACACTTTCTTGAATGTCTGTGAAAAAGATATCTTGGAATATATACAGAACAACAGAAAAATGTCTTTTAATATTACAAAGGAAGACAGACAGGCTCTTTAAGTACTACAGGAAAATTAAAGAGTCTAACAATTAGACCTGCTGATAAAGGAGGAGGGGTGGTCCTACTTGACAGTGACAAATATACAGAGGAAGTACTAATTTTATTACAGGATGATTCCTCATATAAAGAAATAACTGTAACCTAGAAAAGATCAAAATGAAGGTGAGGCTGTACATAGAAGAAATGAAAGAAAAGGGTCAAATATCAGTTGAGCTACGTAACTATTTGCAGGTGGAGTTTCCATTGATTCAGGCATTTAAATGTCTTCCTAAAATACATAAGAATCCACAGAGACCACCAATGAGGCCTACTGTGGCAGGGGCAGGTTGGATAACTGAGCCAGCCTCTATATATGTGGAGAACCACATTAAGAAAAAGCTAGTAAAAGCACCAGTGGTTCTGAAAGATATGGAAGCGTTTATTGAGAAATTAAGTGTATACATGAAGAACAAAAAAGATAAAAAAAAACACTTAACGGTTTGCATGGATATCAAGATTTTATTTACAAGTATTCCCAATGATTATGGCATAGCCGCAGTAAGAGAATTTACGTTGAATAAAGGAGAATATGAAGAAAGTAAAATCACAGTTATATGTGAGTTAATGAAGTTGATACTTGAGAACAATGTTTTCATTTTCAACAGTGACTTTTATATACAACTTTGTGGTGTAGCAATGGGTATGCCATGCGCCAACAGTTATGCTAACATAGTGTTGGCACAATGAGAAGATAAAGTAATATATCAAGACAATCCTTGGAGAAAATGCTTAAAGATATATCAGAGATTTGTGGATGATATTTATATTCTATGGGAAGGTGATGTCATGGAGCTCAACAATTTCCACAGATATTTGGAGAATAGCACCAACTTTTTGAAGTTTACTATTCTGAGCAATGAAAGTCAAATGGACTTTTTGGATGTGAGAATATTACAAGATGAAGAGGGGAACATAGAAACCAGCTTGTTTAAAAAAGAATGTTGGAAGAACGATATACTACCAAGGAATAGTATGCATCCAAAATATACATATAGGAATGTCATGAGAGGTCAGTTCCTCAGAACATTCAGGATACAATCAAAAGATGCAACCCTGGATAGAGTTATGAATGATATGTCTGAACACTTGGAGGTGAGAGGATACAAACAAAAGGATGGTGGCACAGCACGAAGCATCAGAGACCATCCATGTGCAACTAACAGTGGGTAAAACTGCCTTCCAGTTTATAGCCTGCTACAGACCACCCTTCCAAACCCAGGAACCCCACTCGGCCTTCCTGAGAACACTGGGAAATATGAAGGTCTCTTCAAACACCATTATATTGGGTGACTTCAACTACCCAACCATAGACTGGGAGCATTACTCTAGCTCCAACACCCTAGCCCAAAGGTTCCTAGAATTTATAAACTCAAATGCTATGGAACAACTTGTTGCCACTCCCACAAGAGGGGAAAACATACTGGACCTGATCAGCACCAACATGGGGACTCTATGCTCCAGACCAGAAGTGTATCCCTCACTGGTAAGATCAGACCATAAACTAATCTCACTGGATATTCACATCCCGACCCCACCCCCTGCCCAGAAAACCACAGTGAAAAACTTCTCTAAAGCAAATTTCATACTCCTCAAAACCGAGGTGGAATCCTTCAAAGCCCCCAGGCCTGTGGAAAATATGGCCCAGACCACAGAATCCTTTATAAACGCATTCTATGAACACCTTCAGGAATGCATGGATCATGCAATCCCAAATAAAACCAAGACCCAATCCTCCAAAGGCAGACGTCCTGTCTGGTGGACCCCAGCCATAAACAAAATATACAATAGAAGGAGGAAGCTACTACATGATAGAGCAAAATCCCAAAAAGGGAAGGCATCTCTGATCAGTATTAGCAAAAAACTACGGGCACTCAAAATTGTCTAAGGCCAGCTTCGAGAGAAAAATTGCACAGGACACTAAGGATAATCACAAGGCTTTCTTTAGTTATGTTAGGAACCTGGGTGGGAATTCCCAGATATGCTCAGAATTAGTCCAAAATGACAAAAAATACACCGAATCCAAAGACATTGCCAACATCCTAGCTGACAGGTTCAGCGCAAACTTCTCCCCCCCCCCCACCAAAAGGGCTAATATCTATCCCAGCAGAGTGCTGCCCCTCTGACATCTCAGATGCTCAGGTAAGAGCTGCCCTCTCCAAAGCAAGAAACACAGCATCAATGGGACCAGACGGTGTCCCGGGCTGGGTCCTACATGAACATCCAAGAAGAGCTAAACCCAAACCTAAAACTACTGTTCAATCTCAGCCTTACTACAGGATATGTACCCAAAGAGTAGCGTACAGCAACAGTGGTCCCTCTCCACAAAGGTGGTGCCTCAACGGATCCTGGAAACTATCGCCCCATAAGTCTCACTAGCTTGGCCTGCAAAGCTATGGAAAGGATCATCATGGACCTTATAAATAAAGATATTGGGGACCTACAGACACTGGATCCTACCCAGTTCGGCTTTGTTAAGGGCAGATCCTGCCTCTTAAACCTGGTCGATTTCTTTGAAACAGTCACCAAGGCCATTGACAAGGGGAAGGTGGTCATCACAGCCTACCTGGACCTCGCAAAAGCCTTTGATACAATACCCCACTTGGGCATTATAGATAAGCTCACCAGCTTAAATATAAACCCCTATGTCACTAGATGGGTTGCAAACTGGCTCAAGGACAGAACCCACATGGTTAGAATAGCTGGAGCCATGTCAGACTCCAAACCAGTTACAAGTGGCATCCCACAAGGCTCAGTCCTGGGACCTCTCTTGTTCGGTATATATTTCTCAGAGGTACAGGCCAACATGGAAGTACTGTGGCTGACCAAGTTTGCAGATGACTGCAAACTTGGTGCCATAATAGACTCTCCAGCCGATACAAGCATCCTCCAAAAGGGCCTCATAGAAACAGACAACTGGTGCCAGAGCCATGGCCTCAAGCTAAACACCAAAAAAGTGTATAGTCACCCCCTTTGGCAAAAACAAAGTGCACACAAATTACCACATAGGTGGTAATCCATTAACTACAGAAGAAGTAATTAGGGACCTGGGGACCCAAGTATAGCAATCTCTCATTTGACAACCACGTGGCAAAAGTGGTTAGAAAAACATTTTATATAGCCCATCTAATCATGAAGGGATTCACATCTAGATCAGGGGAGGTCATCGTGCCTCTTTACTCATCCCTCATCAGGCCCATAATTGAGTACAATGCCCCTTTTGGGATGTACCTTACCAGACACTTACAGCAACTGGAAAGACCCCAAAAGTACCTCACCAAGAGGATCAAGGGGCTCAAACAGATGCCATATGCTGCCCGGTTAAAAAATCTCCAGCTCTACTCAGTGGCATACTGCCTGCTCAGAGGCGATCTGTGCCTGACATATAAAGCCATGTCCAACCCGGAATTAATGGACATGCTGCACCTCAGAAAATCCAAATCCCATCAAGCTATGCGCTCGAGGGACTTGAACCTCAGCACTGAAATAAATAGGACATGCTGGAGGGACAGATTCATAAAACAGAGGCTCCCTTCACTCTGGAATAAAATCCCAGACCAGGTTAGGCAGAGTCCCTCATTGACTCTCTTCAAGAGGAATCTTGATGAGTGGCTGGGAAATTGTAGGTTTACCCCAGGTATCACTTCTGTGTCACTGTTAGACAGAGGCACAGTATACTAACCTTGAAAAAGGGCATAGCAAAATTAATTTAAAATGGGTGGCGAAAGCCATACACCCTCTGGCTAGGCTTATAAATGCCCTAGGGCAGTTAGCCTAGTATGAACCTATGAACCTATGAACCTATAATGTCCTATTAGAAAGAGAAATGACAGGCAAGCCATACCTTAAAGGAAAACAAGAAGGTGCAGATTTAAGAAACAACCGGAATGAGCAAAGAGAAGTTAAAATGATTCTTACACATACAACAGATACTGGGGGGATATGCAATATTATTTGAAGGAACTGGAAGATACTGTTGTCAAGTGAGGAATGCAAAGAAGTAATTGGAGACGTATGTAAGTTTGGTTATAGGAATGCAAGTAATCTGAAGAACAGGCTATGCAAAGAAGATTATCTAGTACCATATGTCAACTCTGACAGAAGTGGGACATTCCCATGTAGAAGTTGTACTATGTGCAGGTATATATGCACAGAGAATAGCTTTGAGCATCCTATTACCAAAATGAAATACACCTGTAGTCTCTATGCCGACTGTAATTCAAAAAAATATAGTATACCTGGCCACATGTTCATTGTGCGACCATTTTTATGTTGGAAAGACAGTAAGACAACTCAAGGAAAGACTGTCTAAGCATATCAGTGATATCAGGCTCAAAGACTATAAGAATCCTCTTGCCAAACATGTTAGGGACAATGAAGGACATAATTTTAAGTTTAGAGTGCTCAGAATTGTTTTCTTCTCGGAAAAGGGAGGTGACAGCAATAATAGATTGGAAAAGGAAGAAATGTATTGGATTGGAAGACTACAAGCCCACAGGAGACCAGGATTGAACACTACACTTCCCATGAAACCAGCACTAAAGAGGCATGGTCTGAGAAGATGTGTGTGATGTGACATCATTTGTCATCTAGCACTCTATTGGCAGATAGCAATTTTTAAACAGGCATCAACTGCACAGCATACATGGATCTGATGAAGGGTCATTGAGGAGACCCGAAAGTGCTTATCCTTTGTTTTGTTTTGTTGTTTTTATTTTTATTTTTGTTTTTATTTTTATTCTTAAGTCATTGTTCGATGTGAATAAATATTTGATGGTTTTAATGAATGCAGTTGTCATCTATGGTAACGGAAGTGAACTGTACTTGCCAATATTCAAGTAGAGTTGATTACATACGTTGTGCTTGGGAAGATAAACATATCTGAAATGTCCATCTTATGGCTGTTTAACCAAGTGCTTTGCTGAGCTTTTTATCTGTGGACAAAAAATTCTTTAACTACAATCATCAGCAAACATCCGTAGGTGTTGAAATAAGCAAACTTTTGTGTTGAGAAGTGGTAGTGGAACATATCTGCCCTGGCCGTGATCTCAGTGCTGCTTGTTGGTGTATTTATACTTTATTTTCTTTGCAGTACACTCTTGCTTGGTTCTAGCTGTGTTGTGTTTGTGTTTATATATTTATATATATATATATATATATATATATATATATATATATAATGTGTGTGTGTGTGTGTGTGTGTGTGTGTGTGTGTGTGTGTGTGTGTGTGTGTGTGTGTGTGTGTGTGTGTGTGTGTATGTAATATATATATATATATATATATATATATATATATATATATATATATATGTAATATATATATATATATATATATATATATATATATATATATATATATGCATATGTATAAATATATGGGTCTACTATCATAGATCGAAATTACACTATTTAGAAATACGATTGTAGTGTCCAACTAACACGAAAGTGCATTTTTGCAAAAGTCACTGCAACGAACGGGACATTTCCTGCACTGTGGTGCAGTTTTGACAGACCTTAGGGTTAGGGCTTGGGGTAATGATAGTGGATAGCTAGTAGGGTAGTAGGTCTATTGACTATCCTTAACCCAAGCCCTATCCCTAAGGTCCATGACTACCGCACCACAGTACAGGAAATAGGTCCATAACTACTGCTCAGTGGAGGAAATGCAATTTCCTGCACTGTGGTGTGGTAGTCATGGATCTTAGGGTTAGGGCTCGGGTTAAGGATAGTGGATAGCTCTACTAGCTACCTACTATCCATTACCCAAGCCCTAACCCTTCGTTCTAGTGACTGTAGCTGGTGTGCCATGCAAGTGTGACTGCATATAACCTGGGATACTGCCCATGTATGAAACAAATCCAAAGAGAAAAGATTGTGGTACATGTATACCCATTTGCCCCATACAATATACTCACACCCCTTTATACTGTAATGACAGCACATAGAAGCATATTATGTTGAGGGAATTAAGTACACTTATTAAAGATATCATTACCCTGCTATTTTATTAGACTGGAATGTGATCACTGATTATCAGGGATAAGCTATGCTTAGCAGGTTTCAGCATTGCTTAAATATAAATGCTAAGCAGACTTGCACACTGGTAAGCTCATATTCTTTTAATTGTTCGCTTACCATCGGGCAAACCCATGCAAACATGCTCAAAGCTGCTCAAAGCTGCCTTAATCACTCTGCATCCAACAGTCCTTTATCTGCCTAGCAACAAAATAAATAGCCCTTGATGGTCTTAAACCCTGCACACCATAGCCTATGCAATTTAAGAGTAAGCCACCTCAGCTGTATTGCTTGAGGATGTTTTCTCAAACATATCCTTCTTTACAGCCAGTTAACAATAGCAAAGAGACAAGAGTGCAATTAGGAAGGATTGGTATCTATAAATATATATATATATATATATATATATATATATATATATATATATATATATATATAGATAGATATATATATATATATATATATAGATATATAGATATATATATATATATCTGAATAAAAACATATATATAGAGATAGTGAGATCTGTAGGGAGATCCATAAATGTGTACAACAATATATAGATATATTACCAATAAATACCGAGGTGTACATATATATATATATATATATATATATATATATATATATATATATATATATATATATATGTATGTATATATATATGTGTGTATATATATATATATATATATATATATATATACACTAGGTGGGGCAGATGGTGGTCTATCAGCCACATATGTTTGTATGGGCATTTTGAATATACATATATATATATATATATATATATAGATATAGTATATGTATATATGTTTGAATGTATACATATATATATATATATATATATATATATATATATATATATATATATATATATATATATATATAAAATATACATATATATTTTTCAGTCGAGCTGGATAGGGCATCTGTTTGAGGCCATTGATCCTCTTTGTGAGGTACTTCTGTGGTCTTTCCAGCTGTTGCAGGTGTCTTGTAAGGTACATCCCAAATGGGGCATTGTACTCTAAGATGGGTCTGATGAGTGATGAGTAGAGGGGCACAATAACCTCTTCTGATCTGGATGCAAACCCTTTTGTGATTAGGTTGGCCATGTAGAAGGATTTTCTAACAACTTTGGCAATGTGATTATCAAAGGTGAGATTACTATCTACTTGGGTCTCCAGATCCCTTATTACATTTTCCGTATTTAGGGGACTGCCACCTCTGTGGTAGCTTGTGGGTACTTTGTTTTTTCCAAAGGGGATGACTATGCACTTTTTGGTATTTAGCTTGAGGCCATGATTTTGACGCCAGGTATCCATCTCAGTGAGACCCTTTTGGAGGATTTTTGTGTCAGCCGGAGAGTTAATTATAGCCCCTAGTTTACAGTCGTCTGCAAACTTGGTCAGCCATAGTCCTCCTGTGCTTGCCTGTACCTCTGAGAAATATATGCTGAACAGGAGGGGTCCCAGGACTGAGCCCTGGGGAACACCACTTATTTACTGCAACTGTCGCCATGTGGGTTCTGTCCAAGAGCCAGTTGGCAACCCATCTTGTGACGTAGGGGTTTATGTTCAGGCTGGTGAGCTTGTCTATAATACCTGAATGGGGAATGGTGTCGAAGACCATAGCGAGGTCTAGGTAGGCTGTGTGTACCACCTTTCCCTCGTCTATAGCCTTGGTAACTGTCTCAAGGAAGTCCACCAGGTTAAAAAGGCATGATCTGCCCTTAACAAAGCCAAACTTGGTAGGATCCAGTGTTTGGAGGTTCCCAATGTCTCTGTTAATGAGTTCCATGATGATGCGCTCCATAGCTTTGCAGACCAAGCTAGTCATGCTTATAGGGTGATTGTTCCCAGGGTCTGTTGTGGCTCCACCTTTGTGGAGCGCGATAACCCTTGCTGTGCGCCACTCTATGGGTATGTAGCCTGTGGAGAGGCTGAGGTTGAACAGTGTGTTTAGGTGAGGGGTTAGTTCATCCTTGAACTCATGTAGGATGCAGCCTGGGACACTGTCCGGTCCCATTGATGCTGAGTTTTTGGCTTTGGAGAGGGCTGTTTTAACCTGAGTGTCTGTGATTTCAGGGTCTCTACATTCTTCTGGTATGGTTATGGGTCCTTTTGGGGGTGAGATGGGGGTGAAGTTTGCTCTGAACCTGTCTGCCAGGATGTTGGCGATATTGGTCGGTTCAGTGTATTTTGTACCATTCTACACTAACTCCGAGCAGATCTGAGCATTTCCACTTAGATTGTTGACATAGCTAAAGAATGCCTTGTGGTGATCTTTGGAGTCCTTGGCAATTTTTCTTTCAAAGCTCGCTTTGGATTGCTCATACTGATCAGGGATGTCTTCCATTCATGGGTTTTTACTCTTTCCTGTACTAGTTTCCTCCTTTTATTGTATAGCTTGTTTATGGCAGGAGTCCACCAGACTGGTTTCCTTTTCTTGGAGGAGTGAGTCTTAGTTTTACTTGGGATGGCACGATCCATGCATTCTTGTAGCTGCCTGTAGAATGCATTAGTAAAGGATTTTGCAGTTTGGACAGTGTTATCCTTCAGCATGGGGGCTTTGAAACTTTCCACATCGGTCTTAAGTAACGTGAAGTTTGCTTTTGAAAAGTTTTTCATGGTGGCCTTTTTGTCCAGGGGAGGGGGCTGAATATGGATATCCAAAGTGAATTGTTTATGGTCAGATCTAACCAGCAAGGGATTGACCTCTGGTGTGGAACACCAGTCACCCATGTTGGTGATGACCAGGTCCATTATGTCATCACCTCTGGTGGGAGTGTTGACCAGTTGAACCAGGGCATTTGAGTTTATAAATTCTTGGAAAAGTTGGGCAAGGGAGTTAGTACTTGAATAGTTCTCCCAGTTAATGTTTGGGTAATTTAAATCAGCCAATATTAGGGTTTTTGGTAGGACCTTTATGTTTCCCAGTGTTTCCAGAAATGCGAAATGGGGATCCTGGTACATGGTGGGTGATCTGTAGCAAGCTACAATTTGAATTGCAATTTTGCCCATTGTTAGTTGCATGTGGATGATCTCTGATGCATCGTGCAGTGCCACTAACCTGGAGGTGTGGGAATCCTTGATTAATATGGATACGCCCCCACCTTTTGTATTTCAGTTTGGGTTCTGTGGCCGAAATGTATGGTATGAGTTGTAACCTGGTAGTGCTGGTGTGGTCTCTGAAGCCTTAAACCAGGTTTCTGTTACTGTACATATATCGATTCTCTCCATACTGAGGAGTGCCTCGAATGCATGCATTTTGTGGTTTAGACTTCTGTCATTGAGTAGCATTACCCTCAGTTTTTTGTTACTTGTGCTATTTACTGTGGTGGGTTTGTCTTTTAAGCCTTACCTAAAAAAGACACTACAGGGGTGGCAAGAGCCTTGCTAAGTATTCAAAATCCTAAGGGTGACAGGTATATATATATATATATATATATATATATATATATATATATATATATATATATATATATACATATATATACATATATATATATATATATTCAAACATACATACATATACTGATATATATATATATATATATATATATATATATATATATATATATATATATATATATATATATATTTTTTTTTCAAAATGCCCATACAAACATATGCGGCTGATAGACCACCTACAACTGGGGCAGCATACACAGTTGGATACAAAATCAGCCATGAAACTGACATCTGCCCCACCCTGTCCAAATAAATGAGTGAACAATACACTTCTACAAAATCATAATAGGCCAGACATACAACAATCACTTAGCAAAACAAATGAAATGTCTGAACATTTCAAAGAAAAATACAACCAGCCAGTAATTCACACATGTTTATTATCCTCTGATTTCTTGGCCAAAGCCTTCACGGAGTAAAACATCACCATTAATTCATGCCTTAATCTCAAGAAGCAATTAACACCTAATTACATACTTGAATACACAGCCTCCCATTACACTCATCATTTAACCCCCTAAGGGATAAAGTATCGCAGTTAAATTTAATACATTGAAGTCTGTACATAACAATTGTCCTTTTATGAATATTTCATCACACTGAGGAACAGACGTTTTCAGAAACAGTACCTTGAGACCCACTACTATCCCCATAGTGTGATTTATTCAAATGTACAGCTATAGAACTGACAAATTTCTTATCAGTAATACGCTTGACATGTTCTAACAGCCTAGTTTTAAAACTTGTTTTACTGTCCCCCACATAAAATATGTTACAAGGCCATCTAAGAGCATTCTCTACATACCTACTTCTTGAACGTACAGACTTCAACATGTTTCCCAGCCATTCCCCTCAGCAGGAATTACAGCAGTAGATAATGATAGACCAGTATACCTATCCACCTACTACTGTATGACATCTGGACAAAGCCTGTCATAATTGGTGGACAGACACCCAAATACACGGCCATACATGAAATATTGCTGTTATACACTGAGAAAATTGCTAGTGTTGCAGGGTTTGTTGTAACATATATTTTCTGAGGGATTTAAAGTCAGAAAAACAAATGGATGTTACCATCTATATAATGCAATCACCAGAGTATGCTACTGATTTGCCAAGGTCAACACCTGTCTGGGGAACAGCTCATACATAACAGGCTAACCTGTGGCCATTATGTGGATGGCCCTACAGTTGAGAGCTATGCAGAGACAGAACATTGTCAGACTGAAACCCATGCAGAAATAGCATGTGGAGACAAACCCTGTTAAACTAGCAGTATTTCAAACATATAACAGCAATGCTTACATTCTCCCCCTAAGTCTTGAACCTTCTCCACCATTTAGATGGCTTGTCTCCACAAGTCTTGTTGTAAGAGGTAGTAGCTCACACAACTCCAGGATGTCTTCCTCACAAGTAAGGAAAAAGCCCAATACCCACATGGAGTACTCATTTATAGAAGTGTGTTGCCATGACATTGGCTATTGGAAGAACTACACAGCTGCTCTGCATGCAAGTAGCAAGTGGGGAACCCCAATAGGTGCACAGGCCATCACCTGGTAATGAGCATCACCTACAAAAGCCATGCTGCCACCTATTCAAACCAGCTCTATCCATGTAGTGCACAAAGAGAGAGAGAGAGAGAGAGAGAGAGAGAGAGAGAAATAACAAATGAAACATAAAGTGAAAAAGAGAAGAAAGAAAAAAGGTAAGTGGAACATGTAAGCAAGTAATTGAATGTAGTACTTGGTCTGTAATATTGGAAATATGATTTGCAGGAATATATGTTCCAACAAGACATGTACTAATGTCCTGCTAAACAGCTGCTATGGCCATAGCATCTGGCCCTCTCTGCAATGGAAGATATCACAGACATACATCTCAACTGTACAGATCCTCACAGAATGTCCACATTTTCCCATCATGCATTTTTGCCTGTTCCTCCTGAGACCTGTACTTTACTGGCAAATAGCTGAGGGCTGAAGTCATCAGGTAATAACAAATACTTTAAGACTCCACATCCTTAAGAATATTCACTGTAATGCTAAATGTATCATTCTACGAACTTCCTATGTTTGTAACAGATATATTTAAAGTATGTTCCTATTTATCCCCCCATCATTTTAGGCATTGTCCAGATGTGATGCTCTGAGAGGTTGCGAGGTAGGATCAGAGCTCAGGAGCCTGACTCACCCTTGGAAAGGGCAGCTCACATATGACAACTGCAGGGGTGTCTGTCAAACAGTTGTGACTGTGCCACCGCTAGACCAGTCAATGGGATGTTTTCCATATTCATGTTACCTGTGAATATGAGTATGACACATCTTTGCCTTGTAAAGCTAAGACACCTATAGATGGTGTGTGCATAGTAGAGTACTGCTGCAGACATGTGTTGAACTGCATGTGATATATTAAATTAATAACATTCAGCTGTACAGTGTTCTGCTGGACAATAAGCACATTTGTGACTGATATCTGTAGTCACATACACATATACCTGTGTTACATCAGCCAAACCATTGGCAGGTCTGTGAGCAATGGCATTGTAACATAATAGCCCACTTATGACTGTTGGACACCTTCCAGGTTATCACAGTGATGTCAAACCCTACTGTGCAATCAACGTACTAATGTATGGCGCAGCTATAGTAATACAGTATCAGTACTGATGTCCATTTTGACACCCATTTATGTGTGCCATTGTCCAGATGTACTGCTGTAACAGGTTGAGAAGTATGATTGAGCAGCAAGACTGTAAATACAGTGTGCCATACTTACATTCAACAGAAATGTATACCAGGTATCCCCTGAGCACATGCATGTATGCATATGTTCAGCTGGAAGGCACAAAACTAATCACATGGGTTTCAAGCAGTCAGGTAAATAGGTTGTGCATGTTGCACATTTGTGTAATATCAGTGTCAGTGCATACAACAGACATATATGTGTAAAGCTACTGGTTGTTGCATTGCCCTGACACTGATGTGGGTACTTGAGTAGGCAGGATTATCAGGTATTAATCAGAGAAGTGCCCACCTTTGTTATGGCCCTCTGTCCATGCCTACCACTACCAGATATATCAACAGCTATATACAATGGATATCACAAGTGTACACACCCCTATTGGAATGTTAGGTGTGTGTGCTGTATGACAATCAGACCACAGAAGATCATTTCATAATGTTTCTCATCTTGAATATGACCCCTAACCTGTACAATTCCACTTAAATACAATCAGGAAGGTGAGCAACTATTGCCAAGTGAAGATGTGCCATGATGTTAGAGTCCACACCAAGACAGATGAATGCTGTAACCATCTCAAGAGGTGTATACACAAGTTTAAGGGTGTGTACACTCATTCAACTGGCTTATTGTATTGAGTATTATTTCCATATGTTTTCTCAGACCAGATTGTTATGTTTTCAAATGAATTGTACAGGATATAGGTCACACTACAGGTGGGAATTGTTACGAAATGAGTTGTTGTGCTGTCATATTCCAATTGCACAAATACCAGCCAGTCTATCAGGGGTGTGTACCCTTCATATCCACTGTAGCTATATGGACACAGCAGTACCTGACCTGTATATACAGCCTTCACCAAGGTAGAGTAATCCCCTTTGGTGGACAGCAGCAATACACAAACCACATAATAGGTTGCTACATTGGCTGTACATGGACACGTAAGTGCAGGCAACAACTTTGAAGCAAGTCCACCTATATCTGAGCAAGCAGGTAAGTTCACAGGTGATGTCCTGTAAGGCTGATTATGACTATGAATCGGACATATCCACACCACCAAGGACAATTGCATCCATGTCTCTTATATGTTGTAAGTCTCAGATGAAACAACACAATTTACCCTGCACTGGCAGTAAAGAACACCTCATACACACATGTCATGGGTATAGGCAACCTGCAATACATAGGTTAGGTGGGAACATCATCACCCTGTCCACCCCAGTCGTACATGGAGATATGCACATCAACCACACTCCTACCCCCAGGAATGGTGAGCATGTACACATTGCCTACTGATGGCAACAACAGCATATCTACATGGGGCATAATAACATCAGTATCTGCCTCCTTCATGAACTCAGGCATGTGCTCAGAGCTCCATCACACACCACAGTCAAACACAGACCTGCCACCATAAACACACCATCCATGACCACTGTCAACCCTCTAAACAGAAATAAATGGAGGACAGAGGATTATACAATCAAGTGTTCATTAATGTGGGGAATAAGATAGCTCAGAGACAGGTGTGTAATGCAAGTTGCTTTAGCCTGGAGGTTTCCGGTGTAGTCTGGATTATTTTCAAGTAATATCCCTTGTTGATGTGCATTTTGACAACTGTATGAGGTCCTGTGACCTTTTCCTATTTATGTCTTCCAGGTAATATGCAGAGTGCTTGCCCACCAGCATTCTCTGTTGAGAAACAGACATCATCACCCACTATGTGATTGGACATTCTGCTCTGTCATTTGAAAGGAGAGGAGAAGATGTGCGGGAGAGGCCTGCCCTGTGGAACAGTGTGGTCCACAGGGTAAATGATGCCGGCCTGCACAGCAGAACTTATGTGCATGTGCAGCATTGGGCCACTGACCTCAAATGCCATGCTCATGAATGGACTGCTGCTGTAGTGAGGGACTGGCTAGCCACAGGTGGGGGCCCAGACATCCATCCCCCACTGACACCCACTGAGGAGCTCCTCACCACACTTGGGCCATGCATCAAATGCACAAGCCATAACACTAAGGGAAGCATTGTGGAGGTGGGCTTTACAAACACACTGGATGAGGAGTGTGCAGGTAAGGGCCCAGTGGGTATTAGTACACTAATGTATCAGATATACATGTATCTGTATTTTATCTACATGCATGTGTCAGGTACGATTGCAGTTGTGGATGAGGTTTTCTAATGCACAGAGGTGCACATCTATGGTGAGGACAGGACATTGTGTATTATTGTGATTAGTACTGTAGATGTGCACACAAGCTGCATCCATCCTATACCAAGGCCACATGTGCGTCTGCTGACAATAACTCCCTCTCACAACTACCTAGGACCCTCTGGGCTGCATATGGGACAGCAGCCTGAAGCTGGTGAGTATTACATTGTTCTGTTGTTGCCTGGCAATACCCCAGGCATGTGAAGCGCATGCAATTTACCATGCACACAACCATCAGTAATAGCTATATTCCTTTATGTAACAGCTATATTGCTTGTTGTGCATGTTCACTTGTGCTGTGGTTAACTGTATTGTATCACGGTGGTTACCACTGGGGCCTATCTGACGTGAATTCAACATTCCTGTAGCATACCTTGCAAGTTGTCAGTGCCAAGACGTCTGGACAGAGGCCAGCAAATTGTGCTGGACAAATGGCCTAAGGTAAGGCCATGCATCATACATTACTGGTATACAGTGAATATAAATTGTGTACACATCCCTCTTAAGATGCAAGGTGTTCCTGTTACATACTAATTAGGACCACAATATGACAGTCCAGACCTCTTGCAGCCTTTAATGTGACCCATAACAGGCACAGTTTACTTGTAAAACCAAGCATCTGTACTTATGTATAGCACCTACAAGGCAGGCCACCTGTGAGGGCGGCAGACTTCTTATCAGCATGATGTTTCAGTCAGGTGTGATACCTCATGCTGTCATATGTGTCAGTACACTCACTGTGGCCTATTTGACTATAATATCACATACATGGACATTGTTATGGCACACAGACCACGTATAGGTTTCAAACATATGGAAATTCCAGGCACATCTGTACATAGGACTGAACAATGGTTTAACCTGCTGCACGCGAGCCAGATGCTGTCACCACACTATATAAAGTAATGGCATCGGGAGGTGGTTACCAGCTGTGTATGGTAAACACATCAAAATGGTATAAGCCACACATGATATGATTCTCACACACACACAAACAGTTGCCAGCATTAGGATAAGAACTCCTGCCTATCTAGGTATTCCTACTATAGTGCTAGTCAGTTATCAAATGCGTCACAGAACTTATGCATTTCCACCTCTTTCAAAGGTACTTCTAAGGTGGATGACATCAACAGGCCTACTAAATTGGAGTGAAGAGAATGGTAAAGGGTAGTACACAGGTCAAAAATGAAATGAGCCAGACAGTACATGATCACACACACACACACACACACACACACACACACACACACACACACACACACACAAACACACTTGCCAGTATTGGAATTAGAACTTCTGCCTATCTAGGTATTCAAACTATAGTGCTACGTAGTTATGAGACACGACACAAAGCTCATACATTTCCAACTCAACCAAAGGTACTTCTGAGGTGGATGACATCAACAGATCTACTAAATTGGAGTGAAGGAAATTGTAAAGGGTAGTACACAGGTCAAAAATTGTATGAGCCAGACAGTACATGATTCACACAAACATACACACACACTTGCCAGTAATGGAATTAGAACGCCTGCCTATCTAGATATTCCTACTATAGTGCTACACAGTTATGAGATGTGCCACAGAGCTTATACATATTCAACTCTACCAAAGGTACTTCTGAGGTGGATGACATCAACAGGTCTACTAACTTGGGGTGAAGGAAAGTGTAAAGGAGAGTACACAAGTCATAAATAGTATGAGCCAGATAGTACATGATTCACACATGCAAACACACACACACACACACACACACACCCACACACACCCACACACACCCACATACACCCACACACACCCACACCCACACACACACACACACACACACACACACACACACACACACACACACACATGCGCACACAAACACACACACACACACACACACACACACACACACACACACACATGGCAGTATTGGGATTAGAACTCCTGCTTATCTAGGCATGTCTACTATAATGCTACACAGTTACCACATGCGTTACAGAACTTACTGAACTTTCACATGGCCAAAGCTGCTGATAACTGCACAGCTATGGTAAAGTATTACAGGTGGCAGACAGTCTGCTTTTTGTTCCACCCATACATCATGCTAGTTCTTTCTGTTTTGCACTTCAACTAGCATTATGGCTTGGCACCTCACCAGGTTATTATATCATGAAGTGTGGCACACCCGTGAGCCATCAGCCGTACTTATTCATCACAGATGTCACCCTAGTACTTACTAGTTATGTCCACCCCTCCTGGCATGTTTGAAGGGTGGTTATCTGTGCTTTCACCCATTAACCTGGTGCACATGTCCATTCTGGGGCACTGTTGCAACTGCTGCATGTACACAGACAACCCTCCCCTCTAAACTCCAACACTCAGACCTGTGAGGGTTGCCCATATATCACCCAATGTGGACATATGCACACTCCAGCAAAGACTGGACTAGCAGGTCAAGAGGATAAGATCAACACCTGCACCACACCATGTGGAACAAGTAGCTCACCATGACACCCAGTTTGACAGCCATGACATACAGTGAAAAGCCAAACACTCACCATCCTAGAGGCACTCGCTGGACATCTACCCAAACAGCACAGACCAGCAAGACAGACACCCACTCAGACACCCCAACATGGCACATGCCAAGGGACACATATTTAACCTACACAGTGTGCCCCCAACCTAAGCCTCTAAGGCTAACCACCTTGCACAATACAGTGACCATGTGTAACTCAATACTGAGGCATACACATCCCACTCACTAGGTTGAATATGGAGCAGGTATCAGCCAAATATCAATCACATGCCAGCATCTAACACATGACACAGCCAGACATGTCACTCCACAACAACTATGAGTATCATTCCGTATCCATGTGGGTGTGAATGACTTGGGACACAGCTTTCTGGACTACATGACAGGAGACATGGTTGAACTCTCTGATTATGCAGTCCAGGCAGCTGTGACAGTAGCCCTGGCCAGTGTACCGCTGTCACCCAATGATGCTGCGGTATTATCAACAGATGGTTGACTGCAACAGTGGCTTATGTGTTATGTGTCATTCTCAGGGGATCCAGGACCTCTCTGCTTGAAATTGCATGATTGCCAGAACCCAATGACTTGCCATGGATGTCCTACATCACTGGGTTGCCAGGTACTGGCTACAGTCTTGCCGCCCCTATTGTGCCTTATTAGGCAGTGTTTCTAATGTCATTACCACTATAACAGCTACACATGTATGCAGTCTGAGGGTCATGCTGGTCAACAGTGGACATCTAACTGTCAGGATGCAGTCACTCATAGCAGTTGGAGTGGAGGAAACATCTGCTGTAATGGAGAGGTGGTTCACAACAGCAGACAGCAGACCTGCAGTATTAGGTTATGATGCATTCCACAGCTGTCAGCCCCCAAACACGGACCACACCACACCTCCATAGATGGTGGTGTCTCTATATTCATTATGGATAGGAACAACTCCAGACTAGTATCCCATCATAGTGCATTGGAGATACTTCCAGTACAACCGCCTGGGGGTAATAGTGCAATCCAGACCATAACCTGCTATGGGTCCACAACTATGTCCCTAGACTGTCAATGCACATTCCTCAACAACCTGCCATCTCTGATGGTCCAATGCAACACTGACATAGTACGAGTCTTCAACTACCCCTCCATCACCTGGAGAATGTAGCCAATCGCCATTGTAGTGGCCCAACACTTCTGGGATTCATCATTTCCATTGCCCTAAACCAGTTCATACTGACCCCTGGTAGAGGATGCAACAACCTTGACCTGTGTTGACTACTTAAATATGGGACCTTTGCTCATCCCCAGATGTCAATTCCTGCATGGTGAGATTCAAACAGGCTGTAATCAACATGGAATGCAACATGTCAGCCACAGTCCCCACAAAGATAACCACCTGGCAAAAACTCTCCAAAGCTGACATTGCAGCCATGAAACCAGGAGTGGATGTCTTCACTGCACCCATGGCAATGGGATGTAGCTGCATGACTGTGGAATCATACACATAGGCACTGTACAAACAGGTACATGAATGCCTGGTACTAGGCAGAGCCAACAGAACCCAGACACTGTCCCCCAAACACTGGGAGACAATGTGATGCCCCCCTGCCATTACTAAAGTGTACATCAGAAGGAGAACACTGTCGCAGGGAAAGGTGGTGTCCCATGACTGTTGAACTCCCTTATTAGCCTCAAACACAACTTTGGATCCAGCAACAAACTAGTGAAACCAAAAAGACGCCAACTCCAACTGCCCAGTCGTCAGGGACATACACGCACAGTAAAAGCACACAGTAAAAGCTGTAACAAATTAGATGTAAATCCAAAAAGTGTCACTTCAAACAAGTTGTTTAACGCGATTTTTAATAAAAAGAAAAAGCGTTTTTGCTATAGACAAAGCTAAAGCTTCTTCAGAACAGAACAGAACATTTGAAAAATACCACCAAATTCAATATATATATATTACGTATTACGTACCAACGTAAACTCACTAATTAAAAATGCTTAAAGACACAGGTACAATCATATATTGCTTATGCACAAATTCATTAACACAACTACCAAATGACGCTAGAATGAATGTCAGGAAGTGAACTATTACAGATTACAAAAGTGTGTACAATTACAATTAATCTTCTAATGTCAACAATCCTAATTCATTAGTAGTTATTTCTTACCTGCTCTACAATCTAAATTACATTATATATTTTACCAACGTCTAAAATTTAACTACTCTGTAGTCATCGCATCCAGCTGTCTATACCACACTAAATTATATCATAATAAAATCAATAAAAGTGTATGTCAAATATAGAATAACTAATCATACAGCAATTTTACACTTGATTTATAATCTTCCTAACTTATGTACACGGGTCCACGTATAACAATAAGGAGGGAAGGTTAGTGCTAAAAACCTAACTTGTAAAATCTACTACATTAGTAATGTCCAAATTAACTATATTCAAAACTATACGTATATATAAAAAATGTTAATAAAAATATATAACCTGTTGTTGACCTAAAACTAAATCAAACTAATGCCATCTCCTGTAATTCCTCATTTTTAATATACAGGAAATGTTACAATGCTCATTTAGTCCTGGAACGCTAAATGAATTTAATAACAATTGCCACTCTAATTCACAAATTTCATGCAACAAACTAACTGGCCCTCCCCTTATAGAATGCAAGACTTCATCAATGGCCATAAAATGAAAACTATGCCCTTGGTATTTCATACAATGTTTAGCTAGGGCATTCTCTGTTTTTTTAGTTTTTATTGCATATACATGTTCATAGATCCTGTCTCACAGTCTCCTATCCGTTTTTCCAATGTAGAATGCTTCACAGCAATTACATTGAGCCAAATAGACTATGGATCTAGATTCACAGTTAAACCTGTGATGAATATAATATTTCCTACCTGCGATCTTAAAAAAATTACAGGCTTTGATGACTTTGCAATACTTGCAAAACCCACATTGGAAACATCCCTTGGACCTTGTGTTGTTATTTGGTCTATTGTTCCTTTCAAGAATTGCTTTAAGATTACTACCTCGTTTGTACACAAATCTTGGTCTATCACCTAATTTTTCAAAAAGCTCCTCATTATTCAAAATAAAGTACCAATTTTTAGTTAGGATGTGTTGTATATCCCGAGAGTTAGTACTAAAGGTAGAAATAAAGCTGGTATTAAAAGATTTTATGATCGTATTATACATTATACCATTGTTATTCCTCACTTCCATATTACACACTCTTGCATCAGAGTTGGGACTTACAATTTGAACTTCAACTGTTTTGTTTTTAAATAGTGGAGAAAAAATACCTCTTGAACGCTTAATTTTGACCTCCTCCATTAGTTCAGAAAACATAACCATTGGATAATCTCTACTCATAAACATTTTCCTTAAATTACTGCATTCACAAACAAATGCAGTTTCTCTACTACACATCCTAGCAGCTCTTATCAGTTGGCCCTTGATAATGGCTCTTTTTTGCTTTAATGGGTGTGAGCTTTTAAAATATAAAAAGGAATTGCAATATGTTGGTTTTCTATAAATAGTAGAAACATATTCTAAATTAATTGCATCCCTACAAAGTTTCACATCCAAATAGTCAATTTCAATAGTCGAGTAATTAAATGTGAACTTCAAAAAAGGTGTAGTCTCATTGAAAATATCGATCAATGTTGAAGCTTCTTCTTCATTCCCCTTAAACAAAATGAACACATCATCTAGGTACCTTGTATAAAATTTAATTTTACCCATTAAGGTGGCATCAGAAAATATATACATCTTCTCCCAATATGCCATAAACAGGTTAGCGATGCTTGCACCACATGGTGACCCCATCGCTATACCTTGTTTCTGTAGATAAACATTACCATTAAAGGTAAAATAATTCGATGTTAAAATAATATCAAGAAGTTCTGAAACAATGTCAATCTCCTTTTTTGTAGCCTTTAGGTCAATAAGCATTAAGGAGATCCATTCTACTGCTTCTAAGTGGGGTATGGATGTGTAGAGATCAATTACATCAACAGTAAGGAAATTCAATGAGTTATCAAATTTTATATCACCCATGTTTTGGAGGTTGTGATATAAAATTTGATAACTCATTGAATTTCCTTACTGTTGATATCTGTTGTGATCTATATTCCATAACATGGACAGTGTCTGGGTTGTGCACATGTCCCACATGCATATTCTTTGACATGTGAAAGTGTGCTTGGGGTCTCTGGGGCATGTTGTGTGGACAGATTGGTATCTTCTGATGTAGCATTCCTGACTTCATTTGGTGAGACCTGGCTATGTAACTGAGGTAGTGATTGCACCTACATTGACAGCATGATACAGGTATTCAGTGGAGTTAGTGGCCTCTGTCCAAAAAAGGCATGTGTATAAGGCATTGTATTCCCTTTATGGGGTACATTTGCAGACTCTACAGTTGTTGCAGGCATCCAGTGGGGAACATGGCAAAAGGGCCACTGTACACACTGACTGGGCTACTGAAGGGATGGAGCAGGGTGCCATGTCCTTTTACTTGCTGGATAACACACACTCTGTCAGGAGATGTAACATATCGAAGTACTTTCTGATATCAGTGGCACTGTTGTGGTCAACAGGCATGTAGTCCACTGCAATCACACTGTGGGTACTATCTGTGAGGCAATATGCAGGATAACTACCAATATAGTGGTTGTTGCCTAGCCAAGTCTGCTTGTGCATGATACATGGGTGGAAAGTGGTCTCTGAGTAATAGATGGGTTGCCTATATTGCTCATTAATCCATACTGTCACATTTAGGATTGTGTGTTGTCTACACTAACCTCTATGGTGTTTGGCAACTGTTGGCCTTGTAATGTGGAAATTGTGACATATACTAGGTCCTCCACATAATAATTTAACAAAACCCACCCCCCAATGGACCCCACACAGGATACTGATCACACCACAAACACACACACACACACACACACACACACACACACACACACACACACACACAAACATACACACTTGCCAGTACTGAGTTTCAAACACCTACCTAGCTATGTATTGCTATTACAGTGTACCACATTTATCACGCTCAACTTGGAGCTTATAGGATGGATATTGGTACTTCTAAGTTGAGGAACATCACCAGCCCTTGTAGATACTGGTATTGGGTGATGTAGTGGGTGAGAGATTCTAAAAGACATTTTACCCTACACATACATATACATTTGCCAGGGGTGAGGTTCAAACTTCTATTTAACTATCTTTTTGGACCATTACATTATGCATTTACGACATGCACCCCTGACCTTACATGGTTTAGTGTTGCCAACAGGTACTTCTAAGGTGGATGATATCTGCAGGACTGTTAATGTCAGGCACTAAGATGTGTACTGGGTGTAAATGAGGCCAAAATCTTTGAGGTACAGACATACATATGTAGACATATGTACACACACAAACACTTGCCAGGGATGAGATTCACATCCATACCTATGTAGTTATTGCTACTACAGTGTACCACATTTAGCGCATGCACCACAGAGCTTATAGGATGGATATTGTCCCAAGGACCTTCTAAGGTAAGGATCATCACCAGCCCTTGTAAATACTAGCACTGGGTGATGTAGTGGGTGAGAGATTAAAAAAATGTTACCCTACACACACATTTACATTTGTCAGGTTCAAACCTCTATCTAACTATCTTTTCAGACCTATGTTGTTATTGCTACTACATTGTTCCACATTTCTTACACGTGCCATGGAGCTTACATGCTGGAGAGCTGTGCAAAGGCATCTTTGAAGGTGAGTGACATCAGCAGCAGTGCTAAAGGAGGAGTAAGAGAAGTGTTGTAAGTGTGAATGACCACAAAATCATGTCTCTACAAGGATGCACACACTCTCTCACACAAACACTCACATTTACACAGTTGCCAGGACCAGCATTGGAACACCTACCTCATTAGTTTGCTACACTATGGTATTACACAATTACTGCAAGTGCCACAGAGCTTATATGTTGGAGATCTGTCCAAAGGTATTGTTGAAGGTGAGTCACATCAGCAGCAGTGCTAAAGGAGGGGTAAGGGAAGTGTTGTAAATGTGAATGACCACAAAATCAAGTCTCTACAAGGATACACACACTCTCTCACAAAAACACTCACATTTACATAGTTGCCAGGACCAGAATTGGAACACTTACCTAACTAGTTTACTACACTATAGTATTATGCAGTTATCACTAGCTCCATGGAGGTTATATACTGGGGAGCTGTCCAAAGGTAACTGTGAAGGTGAGTGACATAACCAGCAGTGCTGAAGGAGGGATACAGAAGATTTAGTGAGTGTAAATGGCCTCAACCACATTCATCTAGAAACACAGACACACACACATACACACAAACACACACACACACACACACACACACACACACACACACACACACACACACACTCACACACAACTTTACATTTGACAGGACTGAGATTACAACTGCTACATGGATACCTATTTGTACTGTAGTGTTACACAGTTATCACAAGTACCATGGACACTATAGGGCTGAGGGCTAAACAAAGATATTTCTACAGTGAATTACATCAGCACATCATGTGATAGAGGCCAATGGGATGTACAGTGGGTGGGACAGGCCTCATAATGGATTTCTCTCTGTCGCTGTCTTTCTATTCCCCACATCTCTGTGTGTGTATGTTTGACATATTATATTATGTTGGCCTTAGATGTGTGTGTATTCCGATCCAATGTGTGAGTGAGAAGTATCAATGGTGTGCAATTTGGTGAGTGTGCACAGACAGCTGTGAACAACCAATATCTGTAGTCCACTGTGTTGTGAGACATGAGCTTCATTTCCCTAAGTGTAGGAGCATGCCCAGTATGACCTTCTATATTGAGTGTGTGCATTCATTCCAAGGAAGGTTGGGCTCCATTTCAGGGTTTTGTGGGCTACAGCTACACCTAGCAAACTGTAGCATGGTGGAGTCCTGTTCGTTATTGGAATTAACCAGACAAATCGCTCCACCTACTAAGAATGGCCATGCACCACCACCCACAGAAGCGAGAAAGAGGTATCGATCTGTCAATCCTTTCTGTGTTCGGGCCGGGTGAAGTTTCCTGTGTTGAGTCAAATTAAGCTGAAGCTCCACTCCTGGTGGTGCCCTTCCATCAATTCCTTTAAGTTTCAGCTTTGCAACCATACTCCCCCCAGAACCCAAAGACTTTGGTTTCCCAGAAGCTCCCTGGCGGGTCATGGGAATAATGCCACCGGATTGCTAGTCGGCATCATTTATGGTCAGAACTACGATGGTATCTGATCATCTTTGAACCTCCAACTTTGTTCTTGATTAATGAAAACATTCTTGGCAAATGCTTTTGCTTTCTTTTGTCTTGCACCGGTCCAAGAATTTCACCTCTAGTGGCACAATACGAATGCCCCTGGCTGTCCCTCTTAATCATGGCCCCAGTTCCAAAAACCAGCAAAATAGAACCGGAGTCCTATTCCATTACTCCTAGCTGAAGTATTCAGGCGACCGGCCTGTTTTCAAAGTAAATGCTTTGGACCACCAGGACACTCAGTTAAGAGCATCAAGGGAGCGCTGAGAGGCAAGGGCTGGGACAGGTGGAAGCTCACCTCACGGTGGACCACCAGCCCGATCCCAAGATCCAATTATGAGCTTTTTAACTATAGCAACTTTAATATATACTATTGGAGCTGGAATTACCATGGCTGCTGGCACCAGACTTTCCCTCCAATAGATCCTAGTTGAAGGATTTAAAGTGTACTCATTCCAATTACAGGGCCTCAAAAGAGTCCTGTATTGTTATTTTTCGTCACTACCTCCCCGAGTCGGGAGTGGGAAATTTGCGTGCCTGCTGCCTTCCTTGGGTGGGTAGCCATTTCTCAGGCTCCCTCTCCAGAATCGAACCCTGATTCCCTGTTACCCGTGGTCACCATGGTAGGCATAGATAGCACCACCAAAAGTTGATAGGGCAGACATTTGAATGTCGCGTCGCCACCATGAGGGCACACGATCGGCTCAAGTTTATCTAGAGTCACCAAAGCTGCTGGGCTGAGACCCGGATTGGTTTTGGACTGATAAATGCACGCATCTCCGGAGGTCAGCATTCATCAGCATGTATTATCTCGAGAATTACCACAGTTATCCAAGTAACGGTGGAGCGATCAAAGGAACCATAACTGATTTAATGAGCCATTCACAGTTTCACTGTAGCGTCCGTGTGCACTGAGACTTGCATGGCTTAATCTTTGAGACAAACATGTGCTACTGGCAGGATCAACCAGATAGGAGCACCTCAGCAGGCGGGCGGATAGGAGGGGTCAGAGCCCGCAACTCCGTCCATGGGAGGGGTCCCTCTCCCCACAGAGGGGGCACCCTGGGTGCTGGTTGTGGACCGGCAACAATGACCAGGGAGGGCCAGGGGCCGGCGTGGAGTGCTGCCATGCTCGGAACCAGAGAGTGAGGGAGAGAGCTCACATAGCTCCCGTACTTGGAAGCACCCACCAGTGGCCTGGTGTGTGACAGGACCCCTTTACCTCGGCCCGGGCTTATCAGTCTCTCCTCGACTTCGCCGGCGAGGGGGTGCAGAATGCTCCATGCCCTCCACCCACACCTCACTCCCGGGAAGGAGAAGATCGACCCGCCTTCCATGACCTGCAGAGCCATGCCACAGGGGCCCTCTGCCAGTGGGAGTTGGTTGGCCCGATCGATCGATGGATGGTGGGGAGAGGTGCCTTGGCCCCACTGTGAGGGTGCCCACCAGGAGATGTTATCCCTTTGGTTGGGAACCAGACTCGCACTCCTCATGGGATGCCCCATTGTCCCTTAACTCCTGGAGGCTGCCAAATTGTGCCAGATCGCACGTGCCCAGCTGACAGTCGGGCAGACGGATCCGTGAGGTTATGACCGATCCCACGGAACTCCCTTCAGCTGTGGAGGGCCAGATCCACTCTCATGAGTGCCTCCACGTCCCACTGCTTTCCCGTCCAGAGGGGTTGTGTGGACTTTGCAATATTTCAAGGACACTGTTGTGTACTGGTCAAGGTTGAACGCCATCCTGCTGCCTGGCAGGAGCTCTTTGGGTCCTGCAGACTCCTGCCGGTCTCTCCCCCTGAAGACTTCCATCATGGGGGGGCTCCGCCTGCCCCCTCTCACTCAGGCAGAAGCTCTCCTGGTCCCGTGGCCCTCCGCCAGCAGCTCCCTTAAGGACTTCCAACTGGAGGAGAGACGTTCCGGACCCTCACACCTGGGTGGGAGCGCTCCCTTCCCGGCCACTTACCACCTCTCTCCCCCTTCCGGATTTCCATCCTGGAGGGGGCCATGGTCCGGACCTCCCTCACACAGGTGGGAGCTTTCACGGCCAGGCCGACATCTGCCCCCCTCTCTCTTCCAGACTTCCATGGGGAGGGACCCCCTCTGGTCTTTCGATTCTGCCAGGATGGGAGGGCTCTTTCCCCAGGTTACATATCTCCTGCAGGCTGCCTGGCCAGGCTCTGTCCTCGTGCCCTCAGAGCACCTCAGGGGGACCTGCCTCTGGTCTCAGCCGGCCCTGCAGAACTCCTCTCAGCCACTGAAGGGCAGGCACGCTCCCATCAGGACTTCCGAGCCCATGCTCCTTTCCGGTCCAGAGCTCCATGGTCCCCGTCTCCCCCAGGTTTCCTGGAGGCTGCCTGGCTGGGCTGTGTCCCCACGCCCTCAGAGCCTTTCAGGGGGGACCTCCCTCTGGTCCCAGCCGGCCCTGTGGAACTCCCCTCGGCTGCTGAGGGGCAGGCCTGCCCTCATTGGGACTTCCACATCCCCCCCGCTTTCCTGTCCAGAGGGGTTTGGGGGAATTTGCAATATTTCGGGGACACCATCGGGTGCCAGGCAAGGTCAGACACCTTCCCCCCTGCCTGGCAGGAGCTCTCAGGGTCCCGCAGACTCCTGCTGGTCGCTCCCTTAAGGACTTCCACCTGGAGGGGGGATGGTCCAGACACCCTCACCTGGGTAGGGTACACCCTCCCTGACCACTTTTTGACTCTCTCCCCCTTCCGGACTTCCGTCCCGGGGGGCCGTGGTCCGGAACCCCCTCACCCAGGCGGGAGCTCTCCTGGCCCGGCTGATTTCCACCCCTCTCTCCCTTCCAGACTTCTGTGGGGAAGGACTCCTCCGGGCTTCCACTTCTACCCAGGCAGGAGAGCTCTTCTCCCATGTTAGATATCTTCTGGAGGCTGTCAAATCGTTCTGTGTCAACAGTGCTCTCTGAGCCTCTCAGGGGGATCTCCCTCCGATCCTTCCTGGCCTTGTGGGACTCTGCTGGGCCGCAAGGCCTCAGACTTTCCCTCATCCTGAGTTCTGTGACGCCGGTTCTGCTCATTGCCCTCCATATAGGGCTTTCAAACTCGCAAGGAAGATGGCCGGGGGTCCTGGAATCTCTGTGCATTTTGCTGCTCGCGTCCGGCCCTCTTTCCCGCCACTGCGAGTGATGATGAATGTGCTCCACTCCGAGCCTACTGGCCAGTGAATCCTTGCCCCCTGCATGCTGCCGTTCACAAGACCTCATTCCCATGGAGTCGAGTGGAGGACCGGATGCCGGACCACTGTCTGCGGATGGCCCTGGGTGCAAGACGGTATGGTGGCTGTATCTCCACACCCTTGAGGGCCTGAAGGATGGGATCGGGGACCTGGCTTTCGGGGAAGGTGCTCGGCCCACTCATGCCATCGGTCGACTCCCCCAGCTGACCCTAGGTGCGAGACACCACAGCAGCTGTATCTTCACACCCTCAAGGGCCGGGAGGATGGGATGAGGGACCTGATGTCCCAGGGAGGCCATCGGCCCGCCTGCACCATTCACTGACTCCCCTGGCCAGACCCGGGTGTGAGACACCTCGGTGTCCATATCTCCACACCCCCGAGGGCTGGGAGGATGGGATCAGGGACCTGGCATCCTGGGGAGGCCCTCGGCCTGCACCATCTGTCTACTTCCCTGGCCGGCCCCAGGTGTGAGACACCATGGCGGCCATATCTCTGTACTTTCCGGGGCCAGGAGGATGGGATCGAAGACCTGGCTTCCCAGGGAGGTCTTCGGTCCGCCCGCACTTTCAGCCAATTCCCCTGGCCAGCCCTGGGTGCGAGACACTGTGCCAACCAAATCTCCGCATCCCTGGGGGCTGGGAGGGCAGGACACCCCAAGCTGGTATCCCCGGATGGCCATATGCCATCCCCCGGGGAAAGCACACTCCCTGCTGGGTCACCACTCTGGGGACAACCCTTAAGCCCGGGTACATGATCCTCAGCCCCCAACTGCACTCACAGGGGGTTTCGGCTATCTGAAAGGAGGTGCTGGGGTTGTGGAGCGAAGGGCGTGACTGAGGCCTCCTCCCATGAGGTCAGCCCTGCCACGGGTCACATCTTTATCCTGCACCCTTGATCCCCCGGCCCACCACTGAGGAGCAAAGTCCCACCCGTGATCTGGACCCCAGTGAGGGAGGGCAGGTGGCATGCATGCCCGGCCAGCCCAAGGATGGGTTCCCCCTCCCAGCGAGGGTGCGAAGCCCTTCCCCCACCTGCAACAAAAGCTTGGCTTGTAGGATGACTTTCAATAGATCTCACCTTTTTGCTGCTCTGCTACATATGAAACCCTGACCCAGAATCAGGTTGTCTACGAATGATTTAGCACCCGGTTCCCCATGAATGTGCAGAGCACTGCTGGAGAGAGGTGGCCCCCTTCCGTCTGTGCTCTGACCCAGAGATGAGCGGTACTCCTCACCAACCTTGTGGCTGGCTATCCCGGAGATCCGCGGCTCTGCGGTATCATTATGTTTAGGCAGGCTTCTGACTTAGAGGCATTCAGACATAATCCCACAGATAGTAGCTTTGCACCATTGGCTCCTCAGATAAACACATACACCAAATGTCTGAACCTGCAGTTCCGCTCGTACAGAGCAGGATTACTATCGCAACAACACATCATCAGTAGGGTAAAACTAACCTCTCTCATGATGGTCTAAACTCAGCTCACGTTCCCTATTAATGGGTGAACAATCCAACGCTTGGTGAATTCTGCTTCACAATGATAGGAAGAGCCGACATCGAAGGATCAAAAAGCGACGTCGTTATGAACGCTTGGCCACCACAAGCCAGTTATCCCTGTGGTAACTTTTCTGACACCTCCTGCTTAAAACTCAAAAAGCCAGAAGGATCTGTATTCATACTGAAAATCAAGATCATTTATGTACCATGTCATCAACTACAGCTATTTACCGGGAAATACAAGAGACCAATATTCAGAGGCATATAGACTACACATTCTGGCACACAGTTGCCATTGTGGAGGGGTAGCTACAGACACTAGACTGCTGGTTCTGTGTAAATGGTGCAGCACCTTGTTAGTATGCTGGGTGGGATTCCCCTCCTTGTGCTTTTCTCAACTTCACGGAATGGCCATATCCTGCTGGAGCCATAACTTTCAGCTGTACAGATATGCCCAGGTTATCCAGAGGCAGGACTCATATATCTGGTCAGTTTACCTTCACATTGTGGTTTACCAGTGGTTTTATGGCTATTCATTCATGGGTTTGCAGTCGGGAGTAGTATGGGCAGACATTAGAGTTTCAGACTTCACAAACTCCATGAGATCCATGCTTTTACATCCTCTTCTGTTATTCTCCCCTCCAACTAACATTATGTAAGCAATATCTCAGAGGTATCCCTATAGTTGGGACTTTATCCTACTAGTATTTATGGCCTGATCCACAGTCCTTGCAGTAGGACATGGGGAGGCATGCTACTGGCATTTGTCAACATGGCCTTGCATTTGTTTTCTGTTTACTGTTAGGTTGTTAGTTGGGATCCCCTGACATTCCATACATTGGCACTATGGGTGATGCATGGGCCTCTGCTAGAAGACTGTAGCCCATTTCAGAGTGCTGCAGGCAATTTGTTACTGCATTTCTACATGGGATTGTAGGGGGTGCACACCTGCAAACTTTAACATTTGAAATGACTGTACTGGTATTTTGGTTACTCCGTTAGCTTCCATTTCATATTGTATTGCGACCTATCATGCAGACAGGAGGCATATCAGTAGAGTATACATGTTAGATCTTAATGGCATATATTTCAGTTTCAGACTTCTTACCCTTCAGAACTAGAATGCAACTGCCAGACCTGTTGTAGTATGTCTGTGTAGGTCTAGTGGGGGGATGTTCACCATTTTCATCATTTGGGGGCCTTAGCCCAGCCTTTCTTCATGGTAATCTACACCTGTTCTGCTGGGTGAGGCTGGTGGTGGATATGTGACCCTCATTGACATCCATGTGTGTGACCTATTGACACCCACGGTTCTTTGGGCCATCACATGTACTGCAGTGGGGGTTGTCACCTTGTGTAGTGCTGCCCAGTATGTTGACACCAGAATTTGCTATTAATTTCCTGCTATCCCATATAGCTGTCTGCTGGTATCCCATTCAGCCACCCAATTCCCTTGCATGCTTGCATCCATATCGTACATACAAGTATGAAAACATACTACTCCATTCAGTAATTGATAGGAAGAGTGACTTACCTTGTTGCTGGGCCAGTATTGAGGACAGTGCTGGAGGGCTGACTATGTTGGATGCACATAGTACACTCCCTGTACATGGTAAACCTCAGGTAGTGTCATGTTTGGCATCCCTTTTACTGCATGTGCAAGTTGGAGAGAGATATCAGTCCCTGGGTCCCTACAGTGTCAGTGTGTGTGCTATGTGTTGCCTCTTTGCCAAGACCTGGACGTACTGTGCATGCCTCCTTCTGCCTACAGGGGCAGGCTCAGGATGTTCCTCCTCCGAGTCCCTCTGTGCCTGTGCTGGCCTTGGCAATGATGGGGGTCTGTGTGACCCTGCCCTGTGCTGTTGGTGATGCAGCTGTTTCTGCAGGATCATATTGTGTAGCATGGCACATATTATGAACATTTGTGTACATGTAGCTGGAGAGTACTGCAGACTCCACTGGATATGTCAAGGCAGCGGAACTCTGACTTGACCATCCCAAACACATGCTCTACAATGATCCTGGTTTGTGCATGTGCCTCATTATGGTGTTCTTGTTCAGGTGTGTGTGCATTTCTGATGGGTGTCATCAGCCACGGCTCCAGTGCATAGCCAGCATCCCCCAGTAGATTGCCATATGGGATGTCCCCCCTAGTAAATGCCTGATACAGCTGTGAGCAATGCCAGATGTGGGAGTCATGATAACTTTCAGGGCTGCCAGTACACACATTCATGATAATGCCCTGGGTATCACACACAATCTGGCAGTTGATTGAGGGGAATCCCTTGTGGTTTATGTAGCCGCTGCCCCGCTCACTGAGTGGTGCTTTGATATGGATGTGCGTGCAGTCTATAGCACCAACTACCTCAGGGTATTCTGCTATATGGTGGAAGAGACACATACGTGTGGTCAGCTCCTCACGGGTGGTGGGGAAATACATGTGCTCATTAGCATGCTGTCATGGCATCCAGGAACTGGTAGAGTATCCTGGATGCTGATGTCTGTGAGACCCCCATGATATCCCCAGTTGGTCTTTGGAAGGTGTCTGTGGCTAGTATTCTTAAACCTAGACATACCTTGGTATCCAATGGGATGGGTTCCCGTCTATTAGTTCTGTGTGTAAGGCATGGCCAGCACAGCTCAACAATTTGCTTCCACTCTGTAGCACTCTACTATCTCCAGTTCATGTAGGCCCTGGTAGGTTACCCTGGGTCTGTACACTCTTCTCCTTCTCCTCACTGTGGGTCGGTTGTCAGCATTCTCCTCCTCACCACCCTCAGTTTCTAGCACATATTGATGGAGTAAAGAAGCAGCAGCCTCTAACATTTTTAGTTAGTTTTGCCAGTTAAAAATCCCTGTCTGTGTACACCGGTGGTGTAGAGTTTGTGGGAAAAATGGTCTGTAGGGTGTCTGCATAGTTTATATTAGTGTGCTTGGCTGCTGCATCTGTAATTAGCTGATTCTGATACATTCCACCTGCCAGCTATGCTAGTTCTCCTTGATTGCCTTCCTAGTGCTGTTTTCCCTTCCCAGTTGCTCCCTATTTAAGCCCCGAGGTGCACCACGCATACCCAGTACTCAAATGTAAACAGTGCTGCCATTTCCTCTTTTTTTATTTATTTATTTGTTTATTTTTTGTTTAAAACCCGGTGCAAGGCATGCACACCCATTTAGGTTATGTATACACTTGCTCAGGCACATCTGACACACACCCTTCCTTAGCTGTGTTTAACTAAGGGCAAACATGGGCCACAGAGCTCCAATGAGCTTACAGCAAGCATGACACACCCCCTTATGAAGTCATTCAGCTCTTATACTTGCACTGTTGTATTGCTGCACCTACACGGTTATGTACAAGCTGATATTTGAGGAAATCTGTGATTCAGTATAACTCCCCTCATTCGCATACCCCAGTGTGTAAGTCCTTAGATACTGCACTTAGACAGACCCTTTCCCCTTGACAACCAGTGCTCCCTAATATTGTTTACATTCTGCATGCCAGTGACTATAATGGCAAAATGCAGAATTTTCTTAAAATTGACTTTTCTCATTTTTTTATTTTTGGCACAATCCCGTTTGCAAACCGCTGCCCTAAGCTTAAATGGCTGTGATTGGTCAAAAAAAAAACTTTAATTTTATAAAAAAATAAACTATTATTAATGCCAGTGGCCTTATATTTGGCCATTGGCATGTGTAGTTGGCTGTAATACATGCTTTCCACGAGCTGTCCTACCTCTGTTTGCTCAGATACAGAAATGTATTCAGTTACTAACTGAATACATTTCTGCTTTGACATTGTTCCTGCAGAGTCAGGCCAGCTTTGTGGATCACAAAATCAACTCATTTTCTTTTTACCTGCAAATGAGGTGATTTGCATCCTGCCTGGTTTTCTGTGCAAGAACAGTGTAGGGCCACTTGTGCACGTGAAAATGGCACTTTCCTGGATTGCTCAGCGGCCATTTTCTATGCAGGAGCTCCTACACTGTTCCTGCATGGAATCTGGTCATTCATGAATCCCAAGGCTTGTCTAGGCCTACAACCTTGGACTTTAAGGGTGTATGGTTCCTGTTAGGTTAGCTACCCAACCAGGAACTTACTGAGAGGTGCCCTGTAGTCAGGGAGCTGGTGCTGGTTATATCTGTGTATGCAGTGGAGAAAGCCCTGAAGCAGTCTTTTTGTTTATTTTAAAAGCCAAAAAAACTTGTGTTTTTCCTTTCAATTATGTATATACAATATACAATGTGTATGCATGCCTCAAATGTACAGAGTTTTGCAGAATGTCAGATTTTTGCTTCATATTTTTTGGTTTGTTAATCATAGAAATTGTGGATTCTGGGAAATCACTGAGGACCAAAGTCACTATGTAAGGACAGATATTTAAATTGCAAACTTCATATCCTTCAAAAAATGTATACTAATGTAAAACTTGTATTTTGAAGTTTATAGGCACAATATTTAAAATCTGTCCCTAATACTGAGCCTTTGGCCTCCTATTATTTTGACCTGCTCCAGAATTTGTGTTCTAAGAATTTAGCTATGTGTGCATGTATGTTTGTGTGTATGTGTGTGTGTGTATTGATGGTTGCAGTGAATGTTATCGAATGTTTTTTGCTCAAGTTGGAATATCTAGCAAAAAACATCCAATCACAAAACATAGACCTCAACAGGGCAAGGAAAATGATCCTACCCTCCTGCTGGAACCACGTTAAAACATTTTTGGGAATTTTGCAATGTTTTGTGTTTTGATGCTTTTTGTTTGCTATTTTATCTGTCAAACAAAACATATTCAATATTTAGTAACATAAACACACACACACACACACACACACACACACACACACACACACACACACACACATATATATATATATATATATATATATACATACATGCACAATAACAAGCCACACCCAGCCACACACACACACACACACACACACACACACACACACACACACACACACACACACACACACACACACACACATACACACACACACACACGTGCATGCATGCACACACACACACACACACACACACACACACACACACACACACACACACACACACACACACACACACACACCTATGTTGCATTTAAAAGACTGAATGTTCAGAATACCAAACGTGCTATGCCTGATCTGAACCTTGAGTGTGCATATTATTGATTGCACAAGTTTTTAAGGTAAATGTGTGTGTGTGTATGGTGATTAGGGGACTGGAGGTTTGTGTGTGTGAGTGCATGTGGGTTAGGGATACTATTAGCTAAGGGGATAGAATATGAGAGTTTTTGGGGTGTACATGAATATTTGGGTTAGGATAAGGATTAAGTTAGATGATATTTGTGCTCTGTGTGTGTGTGTGTGTGTGTGTGTGTGTGTGTGTGTGTGTGTGTGTGTGTGTGTGTGTGTGTGTGTGTGTGTGTGTGTGTGTGTGTGTGTGTGTGTGTGTGTGTGTGTACATGACCTCTATTGATTACCACATCAATGGCAACCCCCTAAGCACCCAACCTGTGGTGAGATACCTGGGCACTCAGGTTGATAACAACCTCACATTTGACCATCATGTAGCAGCAGTGGTCAGAAAAGTCTTTTACTTGGTTCATCATATAAGTAAAGGGATTGCATCCAGAAAAAAGGAGGTTATTACCTCTCTATACTCCACCCTCATTAGACCAATAATTGAGTATAATGACCCATTTGGGATGTACTTCTCCAGACATCTCTACCAACTAGAAAGGCCACTGCAATACCTCACAAAGATAATCCATGATCTCCAACACCTATCCTATTCAGACAGGCTCAAATCACTATCACTCTACTCTGTATCATACAGATTGCTCAGGGGTGATCTGTGTCTCGCCTACAAGGCAATCTTGGACAGTGCCCTACTAGAGATGCTCCATATACTTAAGTCTAACTCCTCATTCACCACCCTCTCAAAAGGCCTGAATCTAATATGCAACATCAACAAGACCTGCTGGAGAGACAGGTTTGTCTCCCTGAGGTGGCCCCGTTTCTGGAATAGACTTCCCATCCACATCAAGCAGAGCATCTCACGGACCCTCTTTAAGAGCAACCTTGACGAGTGGATGGGAAACCACAAATTTGTCCCAGGGGTTCCACCTATGTTTCTCAAAGACAGGGGCAAAAGGTGTTGGCTGACTGAGGTTTCTTTTTTGGGATAAACTCTTGGCTAGCCTTGGAAGGGCCCCAGGGTCATTAGCCTAGTAACCTCCTATGATCCTATGATCCTCTCTCTCTCTCTGGATATATATATATATACACACACACACACACACACACACACACACACACACACACACACACACACATATATATATATATATATATATATATATATATATATATATATATATATATATATATTCATACACATATAAATGCAAATTAATCCAGCACTCCAGTAGTCACTTCAATTTCTTTAATGAAACAGATATAGAAAAGACCAGTCATTGAATCACAGCTCAAATTTAATTTCATTCAAAGCACATTTAATCAAATCACAATTCATAGACTATATCAAACAGAGCAAAGGTGCCTTCATTTTTTTTTTCTAAGGGATGCGTTCTCTGCATCCCCACACTACCTCTTACTTTAATATTATAATTCAATGGTCATACAACTGCAGAGAGAAGAGAGAAGACCACACAAAGTGAAAGACTGCTGAAATGCAAATATAAACCTCAACAGCAGTGGCTATCTAATGCTAACACCATTCACCTGTTTATCAGTCGGACAGATAAATACTTATACATATTTCTACATGGCTCTTGTTGTGTGTTGCTTAACTTTTACAGTTTTCTATGATATCCCACCAAAATCATGGATTTCACTACAGATATACATAAACACATACACACATACACAGTTGATACTTAATGAATCCTGCTGGAGGATAACTGGCAATGGCCTTCCGCCTGTGCCACAGATTATAAGAGAGCCCAAGGTAGAAGTGTCACAGATTATCATATTAGTGGTCATTGGTCAGATCTCTCTATGAATTTGTCTGGTGAAATTTGCCCTTCTGCTGCCTAAAATATGGAGAACTTAAACTTTGGCATGAAAGACAGTGTTATGAACTGTTCCTTCTTGTCTCACATAGGGGCATGGAAAAAAGCCAAACACCTTGGTGCGTCTGCCATCAGTGACCATCTGCTGAATTCACACCTCACTAAAGGATAACATAGCATTGTTGTGGTAATTTCTACTCACCAAGTGCAAAACATGCAGCTAATATAGTACTGTGTCAGTGCAGTGTGACATCATTAAGGGGTTCCCTCTTCTCAGCTGTCACCATCTGTCTGAAGACTTCAGCACTGATTGCTTACGACTGTTGTTTATTTGGCAACATGCTTCTGTAGAGCTTTTCATATGGGGCAAATGACTAGTCTTTTTAAACAAAGGATGCCCCTTCATATGAATAATATATGCTAACATAGAGAGTTACGTAACTTATTAAAATATATTAAAACTTACACTACTGCTCATTTTTCTTGATTATAATTGAAAAGGTGTTTTTTCAATGTCAAACAAATTGACATCAATAGATAACTTTATTGTAAAGAGTCCAAGCTACCAAAGAAACTACAAAACCCACCACTAGAAAACAGTTAATCCAGTTTAATGCCAAAAGCGAACATATAAACATACATGAATGTAGACACATTAGACCACAGCGCTTTCGAATGTATGTTTATATGTTCGTTTTTGGCATTAAACTGGATTAACTGTTTTCTAGTGGCTGGTTTTGTAGCTTCTTTGGTACCTTGGACTGTATTACAAGTGAATTTTGGTACCCGTTGCTGTTTTTTTTTTATTTATTCTAAAGAGAAAATAGTGATCAAGATTTTGGGGACACAATTCTCCCCTGAATTATGTAACATGCAATAATCCATATGTATTGTTCTCACTTGATACATACTATATTATTTCTATTTATGTATTTATATCAGCATTTGTGCCTTCTGTGGAAGGTTGGGCGCCAGGCTGGCAACTCGACACTGTAAAACTCCACTGCCAATCATGAGCGGACAGGTGATACGCTGTGGCGACCCCTAACCGGGAAAAGCCGGAAGAAGAAGAAGAAGTACTTCTATTAGCATTTATCCTCGCTCTTCATATATAACTATCCTTTTTAGTATATGTTACTATTATTATTATTATAAGTAGTAGTAGTATATATTGTGAACTGTATATTGTCTATGTATGAAAATGAGCTTTTCTCCCCAGACTTTACTGCTCAACATAGACAAATGCATAAATTATTATTATTATTATTAGCGTCATCATTATTATCATCATCATGGAATCTATTTAGCTACATACATGTTTGAATGGATGGATTATTATTGCCATCATTTTTTTTTTGTTCAATTGCTTCCTTGTGATAATGAATCAATAACTGGTTTCTATAGGCTAATAGGCTGATGTTGATCACCTGACCTCATGACCTGGGTATTTAAATTGAAGGTTTTCATTTTTGAGTGTATACACTAAAGAAACTTGTTTGAGGAAAACTTGCTTTCCTTCTTTGTTCAAGCCTGTTCATAAAAAGTTCTTATTGAGGATCTATAGCTGTGCTGTTTCAATTGTTTGTTTTTGTTTTATATATTTTGTTACATGCACCACAAAAGGAAATAAACACTGTGAAACTCAGAGAAGTCATAGTGTATGTTTCAAAATACAATGGCACTGGAGCATAAAATACTCCGTAAGTGCAGTTGTGTTGTGGATGTCTGTGAAACTTTCTTTTCAGTAGAGAAATATTTTCAAATATTGATTAACCATTGATTTGTGAATCATACTGCTAACAGCATATCATTATTTTAAGATACAAAGAAAACACTTTTGATGTTTAATGTGTACTGTGTCAACAAAGTGTGGTCTAAAATGAAGGTATGAAGTATATAAGGAATTTTTTTTTTTTTACTCTTGGCCTATATTCAAAATGTATGTATTGTGATAACAGTATGTGTATTTGTTTACCAGGAAAGTCCAACTTGGAACAAAGCCAATTTTCAGCAGAGGCCCAGTGAGAAATGCTCCAGATGCATGTTTTTACAATGGGGGAGGAAACCCACATGAACACCAGGATGACATGCAGCCTCTGCACAGAAGGTACTCCAGCCAAGAATCGAACCAGAGAACCTCTTGCTATGAGCCGACAAAACTACCACTGAACCACTGCACTGTCCAGTTTGGATATGTATGTAATGCATGTAGTGTGAAATCAACATGTTCATGCGTTTGGATGCATACTTAATCTATGTAAAGTAATACTGATGTGTCTATGGATACACATGCATAATGTATGCAGTTTAATACCAGTATGTATGTAGACATATTGTTACTGTCTCACATCTGCATCTTTTGTTCAACATTACAGTTATTAGGATGACAATATATTGATAAGTCATATAATTACTGCCTATGCAGAGTGTGTTACCACTGTCTTACTTTTTCATTTGTCCGTGTCTGTCTGTGAATGTGATATCTCAGCTTTGGTGCTGGAAGATTGGAAGACTGAACGGAAAGTTCTATTCCCTCCTCAAGTAATTGGATTCATTTTCCATTATGACACTGCAGTATAGCATTCGGGATGGAGAAGATGTTAAACTGACGACCCATCTGCCTGAGTTGGTGGTATCTTAGGTGGCTATTAAAGATCCCATTGCTCTTATTGAAAAGATAAGAACTAACCCTCTAAATCTGGAATCTCTTACTAACCTAATTTCATCTCATGTGATTATTCTACTGGGCACTGAACAATCAAACTGGGAACATCCTCCCCTTATAATGTTAAAGAAATACATGGAGTATTAACCTCTTTTCTTTCCCATCTTACTTTTAAAATATGTAACATCTGGGAAAAGACTACTGATCACTGGAGAGCCTAAGAACCACTCCTCTGGAATCAGCTTGGAATTATTGCTTCTATTTTACTGCTGGGGAGAGAAAATGCAGAGGAACATTATTTCCTAACCTTCCCACAGATTAATAATCACTAGAAAGTTTGAGAACTTCTTACAAGTGAGTGTTGGATTAGTAGTACTGCTTTTCTCTTGATGAGAAATAAAGCAGAGGGGCATTGATTCCTGGCTGTCTCTGACTGAGCCGTATGTGTGGGACTTCTATGATTAGGATTGTTGCTCTTTCTTTTGGACATTTGTGCAGCATAGATATCTACTAAACAGATCTGCCTTATGTGCTATGCAGGGCATCTAGTAAGAAAAGACTATAGCATGTGCACTGATCCCAGCAAAATCTAGAATAATACTACAAAATCTACATCAAGACTACAAAATCTAGAACAATACTACAAAATCTAGACCAAGACTACAAAATCTAGAACAATACTACAAAATATAGATCAAAACTACAAGATCTAGAACAATACTACTGATTGCTGGTGGGTCTGTGGCCTTCTTCTTAGGGATCAGCTTGGGTTAATGCTACTATTTTTCTTTCTGGTGAGAGAAGGAACAAGTAGTCATTGATTTCTAGCTGAGTGTAACTGCAGAGGGACTAGTACTAGTAGCCAAAAGGTAAATCACTACATTTCATCAATTTTGTTAGACTAAATTCTGTCTTATCACTAACCACTGTTAGATTAACTACCATCTAAATAACTTCAGAGTGCCACTATAAATAGTTCATCCATCAATCCTCAAAGTTGATTGCAGTGGTCCCCCTCAAACCTTTGAGTAATGTGAATAGCCCTAGTTGTCCACCCTCTGACAATATGGCTCAGCTGTCTGCTCTCACCCCATCTGTGGCGGGTCTGTTCATCTTAGATGTTCTAACCAGCTGTTCATTGCTTTTACTATTTAATAATAAAATCTATGAGACAGGTAAATATTTAAGAAACATGGAGGTAAATGTTTCTCATTAACCCACTATCGGGGAAACGTCATGCTTCGACAACGTCACATCAGTCACAATGCACCATGAGGCTGTAAAGAAAGTTTTTCCAACACTTCTTGAATTATAAGAATGTAATTTGGTCTTGATAAATGTGCAAAAGCAACTTTTAAAGCTGGAAAACTGCAGCACCAAGAAAACATCCGTTTAGGACAGGAATGTGATATAAAAGAACTTGAGCAAGAGGGGGTACATAAATATCTGGGAACTGATAAAAGATCAACAATAAAACGTGAACAAATGTGAATAAAACTTAGTAATGAATATTTTAGAAGACTAAACCTAATACTGAAAACAGCTCTGACATCTAGGAACAAAGTCCAAGCTATAATCCAGTTTGCTCTTCCTGTCCTAACTTTGGAGTGACTGATTGGCCCCTACACCAAGATTATATATTCCCCATTCTGAAGGACGTATGGGCTTCCACAAAATTGATTACATGTATAGCACTGCAATAATAGGGCTGTATTACATATCTGCTGACCTCACAAGACCCAAACATAGTGGAAGTTTTAAAACATGAGGAGAATAAGTCTAAGAAGGCTTCCCCTGATGGAAATCAAATCAGAAGCAGATAAAAAACAGGCAGCAACTGAATGTGCCAAAAAAACAAAAGAAAGAATATACGGTAAAACATCAGATGAGAAGGCAAGAAATGTGGAAAATGCAAAAATATAGTTGCAAGTACAGAAAACTCTTGGAACAACCACATGTCAATCAGGACTGAAGACAGGAATGGTTAAGAACATGTGAATTTAAACTAAAAGATTAATGGTCAATACTGGCAACCCAGAACAGTGGACTACATACATGCTGGTTTACAAAGTCCATTGAACATGTGGAAGAAACAGACAAATGCAGGTTTTGTAAATCAGAATTGGAAACAGTTGTACGTCTTGTTACTGGGTGTGATACACTAATGGCAGAATGACTGTATACTGAAAGGCATAATAATGTGGCATGACTGTTGCATTGGGAATTGTGTAAACATTATAGTACTGAAGTAGCTGAAAAACACTGGAAACATGAGCCACAAAGCATTATAAAAAATGATGAAGTTTATATCACATGGGATCACCCACTAACAATAGTTCAAAAAATAAATCTGATAAAAACAGATATAGTGGTTCATGAAAAGAAGACAAAAGTAGCATTGATCATTGAAATTGCTATATCCAGTGATTACAGTGACTTACATACAGACAGACACAAAGTCATAAAATACCAGGATTTGCAGGCAGAAACAAAGACAATTTAGAAGGATACCCAGACAGTTCCAATAGTAGTAGGAGCAACGGGTCTTATAAAAAAGAATTTACAGTCGTACTTAGATATGTTGCCAATACATGTAATTCTGTATGAATTGCAGAAGAAGTCAGTACTGGGCACATTGTGGGTGCTGCGAAGAGCACTTTTGGCTAACTTCAAAGACTGAAGCAAGAATAATTTCAAAAACTTTAATCATACTTTGATTTAGGAATGGAGTCCATTCCTTTCGTGGTATTAGAAACCTAAAAGAAATTTAAAAAGGCAGACACCACTATGAAGCTGTAAAATATTTTTTCTAATACCTCTTGAATTACATCCTAAATAATCCCATCCTCCAGCACCACCTACTCCTTTTCTACATGCACATACTGTGAATCCACAAAACTCACCAATGAGTCATCAGAAAACAGAACTAAAGCCTGTAAAGTCCACTAAGTCTGCTTCCACATAATGAAATGTTTTGGTCATTCCTGGCTCTGTAGTTAGGCATATAGAATTCATACTCACCAGACCGGACAAGAACAAGGTGACTGTAAACTGGTCATCCAATGCCAAGACTCATGCTGCAATAAAGGTTCTAAGGTCTGTTAAACCAAACAAATATGACAAAGATCTAGTGGTCACTCATGAGGGGAGTGAATTACCTGAGGTGCTGCACCCAGAAGGACATGCAGAGAGACAGGATGGAACTTAATATTCATGTGTCAGAGGCAGCAAAGACACTGGCCTTGAGTAGTTTCTTGCTTTCACCAAGAATGATGCCTGGATACCAAGACAAGTGACTTTAATAATTGTTAAAGGAGTACAGCACCCACAGACTCAAAAAAACATATTTAATTCATTGTGGCATGATGTTTCCTACACTTTAACAGCACTCTGGGATTATTTACAGGATTTTAAATATTTTTATATGTAATGCCACACTCTGACCACATGGAGGCTAGCATATTGACATGGTTTGGATAAATCAGGTTGCCATTCAGTAACCCAGAAATCATTGTTTGGCTCAAAAATGTTACATCATGCAGGCCTCCGTTTGCCTAAAGCTCCTGTCATTTCATAGATGTTGCATGCGTACAACGTACTGAGTAAAATAGAACAGTGTAAGTAACATTCCCTGCCGCTGAATGACTACTTAAAACAGAAACAGTGCAAATGTCACAGAACGCACTCAAGTGCTGTTTACTGCTGCCTTTTTTCTAATTTAGTTTAAATGGCACAGATTTGTGAGACAATGAATTCCAGTCCATTTACTTCTCCCCTCCCCCGTAACACTTGGCTTCCCTAGCTGTCAAAGTCCTGAGGGTAATTTGACCTGGTAATTCCATTGATTGACAGATCTCAGCTGGGTGCTTGACTCCTGTAATTTAATCTTTGCTCTAGCATTTCCTGTGTTCGAGGGGACTTTTTTTTTGATGCACTATAGCCATGGCCTTACCTGACTGCATTCACATCCAGTTTATGTAGCAACTCCTGTAAGGTGCATTCACACCCAGTTTATGTAGCAACTCCTGTAAGGTTTTGCACCAAGAAGCTAAAGAATAAAACATTTAGACTATGAACCAGTTTAGAGCTTTATTAATTTAAGTGTTAAGGTATCACTTCATGCTTCCACCTTGTTAAAAAGTGAGATTTACATGTGCAAAGTGTGTTGGTATGCAGTGTTTGCCTACAAATGTTTTTACTCCACTGGTTGGTTTGCAAAAAAAACACTTTTGCAGTGCCCCTGGATTTCTCTTTGTACATACAAACCACATTGCTATATTTTCCCCTTCCCTTTTCTTGTGTCCAGAAGTCACTTATCACAAAGTAATTTTTTATTTATTCTTATTTTTAAATAAAGGAAATCAAGGTTAATTTACTTTGAATCAGATAATAGATGTCACTGCAAAGTATCACTGTTGACAACCTCCAAAAGGGCCTTAATGAGACAGACACCTGGTGTCAAAGTCATGGCCTCAAGCTAAATGCCCCAAAATGCATAGTCATCCCATATGGGAAAAAACAAAACACCCAAGCATTACCACATAGGTGGCAGCCCCTTAATACAGAACAGATAATAAGAGATCTGGGGACCAGGTAGATAGTAATCTCTCCTTCGACAATCATATTGCCAAAGTAGTTAGGAAATCCTTCTGTGTGGCCCATCTAATTACTAAAGGGTTCACATCTAGAAATAAAGAGGTTATAGTACCCTTCTACTCATCACTCAACAGACTCATCATAGAGTACAATGCCCCATTTGGGATGTACCTCACAAGACACTTCCAACAGCCGTACAGACCACAACATTACCTCACCAAGAGGATTAATAGCCTCAAACATATGTCCTTTGCAACCCAACTGAAAAAACTCCGGCTGTACTCAGTGATATATCCCTTACTCAGAGGTGATCTCTGCCTGACTTAGCCAAGATCGACTCAGAACTGATGGACATGCTCCACCTAAAGAAGTCCAAGTCACTGCGAGCCACGGCTCTAGTGAGCTAAACCTCGCCACAACAATAAATAGAACATGCTGGAGAGATAAATTACTGTCACAGTCTCCCCATGCTTTGGAACAAAATTCCTAACTGCATTAGGCTGAGCCCCTCACTAATACTCTTCAAGAGAAACCTTAACGAGTGGATGGCTAATAGAAAATACACCCCTGGGATCACTTCATTGGCTCTGCTTGCCAAAGGCTCAGTTAATTAATCAATGGGGCAGCAAAAGCAGACACACTTTTGCTAGGCTTATAGGGCAGATTGCATAGTACCTACCTATGAACCTAAGTAAAACAGGTCCATGGTTACTAGGCATCTTATGCAAAGGAGAAGATAGTCAGGACTGCAGCACTCCACCCTCAAAATCCAACACAGTATCAGCAATCCATCTACATGCTGTGGGAATATAACCCACAGCCTTCGGCATCTTCTTTTCTTTCTTCTTCTACAGGTTTTCTACCTTTTTCTACAAGTGGGGGGGGGGGGGCTGCAGTCCTGCAGTCCTATAGCACGAGCCGCCCGTGGGTAGAAAATAGCTGCTCAACTGGGTGGACTTTGAGTCAGTAACCAGAGCTGTGGAAGAAGGGAAGGTGGTTCATACAGCCTATCCTTTATGTGGCCAAAGCCTTTGATACCATTTCCCACTCAGGAATCATAGAAAAACTCACTAAGCTAGGCATCAAACACTGTATCACTAGGTGGGTTGCAAAATGGCTCACAGAAAGAACCCACAATGTGAAAACAGCTGACTCCAAGGCAGACTGCCGACCAGAGACGAGTGGAATCTCACATGGTTCAGTCATGGGTCCTCTCCTGTTTGGTATCTACTTCTGTCAAGTCCAGGGCAACACAAAGGGACTCTGGCTGACAAAGTTAGCAGATTGCTAGTTGGGAGCTATTATTAATTACCCAAGTGATGCTGACATCCTACAGAAAGGCATCAATGACACCAACGACTGGTGTCAGAACCATGGTCTTACGTCCAATGCCCAAAAATGTGTAGTCATCCCCCTTGGGAAAAGCCGGTTCACTTGAATTAGCACATGTACTTGAATGTATTGGAATCCCTCACTTTTTAGCCCAACACGACATTCATAGGCTATTTCAACTATCCCATCATAAACTGGGATACATATACATCCACTTACATACAGGCTCAAAAATTCCTTGATTTTGTCATTGCAAACACCCTTAACAGCTAGTCTGCATACGTGATGTCAAAGCTAAATGCCCAGCTCCTCTAAACTTAGAGAACACTGTGTCCCATGCAAAACTGTTTATCAAACCCCTGTAGAAGCACATAAATAACTGCAATGAAATAGCATTACAAAAATAAAATAAACTTAGGGCAAACTCCAAAAACAAGCCCTTTTTGTAGACCATCCATATAAATAGGTTGTACAACAAAAGAAAGAAAAAATCATGCCTAAAAATAAGAAGGGCTATGCCCACAAAGAAAAAAAAAAACTCCCTCAATAGTCCCAGTTAGCAATTCAGGAAAATCTGAAGGCTCATGTTATGAAACTGAGTACTGATTAGACAACTGTAATGGCAGCAGATGGGGGAGTCAGAAAAAAAGCTGAGAATTGAGATAGAAAGGAAAAGAGTAGAACAGGTTAACAGCTTCAAGTATCTGGGAGGGATGGTTGAGGAGAAGGGTAGGTTAAATGAGCAGATCAAAGCTAGAATCAGAGGGGCTACAGCCAACTGGCACAGAGTGTCAGGGGTAGTACATGACAAAAGAATGCCAAAGAAGCTGAACAGTAAGGTGTACAATGGTGTGACCAGTACTACTGTATGGTACAGAAACCTGGGCAGTAAAAGGTTGAATGAGGAGATCAAAGCTAGAATCAGAGGGGCTGCAGCCAACTGGCACAGAGTGTCAGGGGTAGTACATGACAGAAGAATGCCAAAGAAGCTGAACAGTAAGGTGTACAATGGTGCAACCAGTACTACTGTATGGTACAGAAACCTGGGCAGTAAAAGCAGAGCAGCTTAGGAAGCTAGAGGTCATAGAGATGAAGTGCCTGAGATGGCTGGTAGGATGCACACCATGGGACAGAAAGAAATGAGGACATAAGAGCAGAAGCCAAAGTAGCTCCAATTGCAAATCAGGTCAAAGAGAACACATTATGGTGGTTTGTTCACATCTGCAGGAAACCCAAAGACAATCTGCTAAAGAAAATGTGATACAGAAAGAAGATAAGTGGAAATGAGGGTGTCGAGCCAAGAGATGGATGGATTGTGTAAGAGAAGACCTGTGACAGTCAGGCATGAGTGTTAGTGAAGCTTGGGGAGCGGCATTGATTAGAGAGAGAGAGAGAGATGAAGACAGTTGATATAACACCCTGATAAAATGCAATAGTTCATCACTTAGAGTCACTGAATATATTTCTAAAAATTACATTATTTGCAGCAGAAATAGTGTACAAATATTGCCAAAGGCAGACACCCTCATGTAATTTCCAAATCTATTTTGGAAAAGGGATAAAACAGTTAATAACAAATGTTACTGATTTTAATCAACTGACTAGTAAACATTGCTTCAACTCTTAACTTAAATTTTGCCACTGACTACAGAAAGCAGACACTATTATAAATATCACTGACTTCTGTAGCATTACAGCAATAGTAGTGACAAATGGGTTTATACGTGTAAGCTGAGCTAACAACTACAAGAACCAAGCATCCTAATTGTATCCCACAAATGTATGTGATTTAGAGATTTTAAGGGGTATATGTAAGCTAGGTCAAAAGTAGCAGAAGAAAGAAATGCAGAACCCGTTACACATATTCACACACCACTGGTACTGTCTGCATTCAGGCATTCTACCAGTATTCCATTACCCAAAGTCCACAAACCCTCAAAAAATAAGAATTACAGACCTATCTCCAGCTTATGCCTAATCACTACAATCTTTTAAGAAGTTATTATTTACTCAGTTGATGATATTTAATAATGTGTATTATACACATCTCACTTTACATAAATTTAAAAAAACTCACCCAAATGTCCATATTGTATAGATCAAATGGCTGACCTTTTACACATGTTCTGGAGTTGTAAATGTATTTTTAAACTCTGGAATTCTTTGAAATTCCAACTACAAAAAATGGGATATCAACAGTCTACACTCTCTTGGGAGTTTATGATTCTGCATATTCTGCCAACTAATTTGGATAGATCCCAAAGGATCATACTTGTAAATATTTTTTTGTTAATGAAGCTGTATATTGCTACTAATTGGTTGAATCCATCCCAGACTTCATGAGAAAATTTAAAGAGTGTAGCGATAAAACATATCCTAGCACATAAATTATTAATTAGTGATCATAAGAAAAGTGTAAATAATACAAAAATATGGGAGCAAATCTTTAACATTGTCTTAGCTTAAGGTTCCATTCCACTTTTCTCCGGGAAGTACAGACTAACTATGGAGTTGTCTATAGATAAGCCTTATATTGATACTAGATTTTTACTCTTTTTTTTTTTTTTTTTTCTGTAATATCTATTTAGAAGTGTATAGTTATGTATAATGACTCTATGTAACTGTTGGAAGCATTCATGTATATATTGTAAATAGGTTGTTGTATTGTATTAACATTTAGAAAAAAAAAAGGGAAAAATAAAGAATTATTATTGAAAAAATAAATAAATAAATAAATAATAATATAGCAACAATTGTTTAAACATATACAGTTAGGGTACCTCTGATGAACAGCATTGTATCAGAAATTCCTTCAATGCACTGTCAGTGTTAGAAAAATATGTATTAATGTGTGTATTAGCAATATGCTTAGTGCATTTAGAGCTTGAAAAGGGTTAACACATTTATTCTATTGCATACTGCATAAATCTGTACAGACTGCAGTTGCTTTCTGACCTTGTATTGTTAGCTAAAATCTTGCTTGTGCCTTGGAAATTTATTGAGAAGCAGGTGATTTCTGCTTGCGTTAGGAAAATAATGAATAGAACAATACTACTTATATGAAACTTAGACAAGAAGTTCCGCTGTGCTATGAGAAAATACACGGCTGTAGAAGTTACAGATAATTAGTACAAAGCCTGCTTGAAAATATGAACTGCAATCAGCATTTGCTTGTATATGAGTTAGAAAAGTACCTTGAAATGTAACACTGTACAATAGATGCTTGTAAACGGGTTAATGGTCACCAAGGCCAGGTTGTTTTTCTCAAAAGTTTCTCACAAATCTAGTCATGTCAGCAGAAAATCTGAGTAACATCTGCTGTAGAACAATACTGAAAGTTGTGTTTGATTACGTCAGCTTAGAAGGCCATGTCTTGTAAAATAGTATAAACTCAGTAAGCAGAATAAAAACTAGAATGAACAGCAGATGCAGGGTGGTATCCAACGAGATGGAGCCCGAATAATGAAAAAATTCTTTACTCAATTCAATGATCAAAATGAAGTACAAATACACATAAAGTCACAGTTTAAAAATGATAAAACAACAACTTGAATGTGATAGAGGAAGTAGAGAATGTGACAGAAGAAATAGAGGAAGTGCAAGAAGTCACGGATAGTGAAGAAAATGAAATATTAGATTTGGCTTTATTGAGCTTAGAGCTCTATTTAGCAGACACAAAACCAGAAGTTACACTCCTAGTAGAAGGGAGGGAAGTCAGATTCTTGTGTGACTCAGGGGCATCATGGACCCTGGTACATCCCTCCAAACTGCCAGAGAATTCAGAGTCATCTGATTACATATTAGTGAAAGCAGCTAATGGACAGCTGTATCGGGAGCCCCTCTCCCATAATATTGTGATAACTGATGCTGTTTCAGGATTGACCCAGAAAAGTAAAATTGTTGTATCTGCAAAATGCCCAGTAAACCTCTTGGGCAGAGACCTTATACAGCTATTTGGTATAGCAGTAGTTCCGACTATGCAGGTATGGAAGCACAGCGACAAATTGATACCTTTGCAGTGCAATCGGAGGGTGAAATGTTTTATTGGTACAGCCAGGACTTGGTTACGACTGGTCCAGGGGCGGTGACCGAAGAGTTGATGAACGTAGCCATCAGCAAGTTCCCCTCCCTTGACATTGATAAACAGCATTTGTTGCACTGTACTCTGTATTATTGTAACACACCAGGACCTGATAAGGAATATGAGCAAGAATTAGTAATATGTATATGTTGGCTGCTTAAATAACTCCCCACACGAGGTCAACAAGTAAATAATAACAATAAGAGAAGTATGAGGCAGAACAAATAAGTGGCGCCAAATTCAAATTGCGCTGGTAGCGTTTTCACAAAAACATAAAAAGTCAACACTACTCACACCAGAACTCGTGCGTATTAAACAGCTCAAAAAAAATTCCAGTTCAATGAAGATGAAACAATGCTTTAAAAATAAAGCATATAAAGTATATATATATACGCTCAGGCAGTTTTCACTTCACCAGAACTAAAAATCAATGATGTAGTCCAGCACAAGCAAATCCTCACAATTCGGCAGTATTCACTTCACCAACTTTAATTAACACAAATAACCATAAATTTAAAATGTTGAATTCTAGTATATGCGCCAATATTGCGCCTATTTTAGAAAGAATAGTTTAGTTTATTTGTGTAAACTAGATTATATTTATGCATATTCGCTCGTATGCAGATGTTTAGTATTTTATAATTTTATTACCTAAATGACAGTATGCTTTAGTAATGATTTATATACTAGGTACATATATCGTTATATTAAGTAGATTTATGTAACTTTGATTAGCAAAAGGAAATGATGTCAAGAATGTTTGGATGAATATATGTAAAACGTCTTAAATATCTAGTGAAAGGAAATGATGTCATAAGTGTTTAAAGTATATAAGAAACACATTGTTTTTAAATGTCTATGGCCTGATGAAGCCTACGGGTGAAAGCGCTAGCCGCATGCACATTCTATAATAAAATAGTTTTCTATAATATGCTTGTGCTCACATCTACGTTATTTGGATTTTAATCTTTGGATCATACTGTTGGATGCTAAAGTTGGTGAAGTGAATACTGCCGAATTGTGAGGATTTGCTTGTGCTGGACTACATCGCTGATTTTTAGTGCTGGTGAAGTGAAAACTGCCTGAGCATATATATATATACTTTATATGCTTTATTTTTAAAGCATTGTTTCATCTTCATCGAACTGGAATTTTTTTATGCTGTTTAATACGCACGAGTTCTGGTGTGAGTAGTGTTGACTTTTTATGTTTTTGTGAAAACGCTACCAGCACAGTTTGAATTTGGCGCCACTTATTTGTTCTGCCTCATACTTCCCTTATTGTTATTATGAGCAAGAATTGTTTAGAAATCATGCAAACAGATTGATATTACGTAATCTGTACTGGGACACAGAAGGGAACAGTGTAGCCAGCTGTTCATTGCCCCAGGAGTTCTTTGCACTTTATAAATCTAATCGATTACCACATGTTAGCTTAACTAAGGACAAGAATGTAAAATGGATAGACTTAGGAGAAAAAGTCACGAGATGGGAAAAACAGACAGAGTTAGAACTGTCAGGACAGGGAATACAAATGCAGAAGCTGAATTGGATAACTCAGACCCACCCAGCTGTACACTTGCAGTCTAGCAGGGACAGCTGATTGGCACTCCTATTGAAGGAGGAAGAGAATGCCTTACAGAATATACCAGAAAATCTCTGGTCAACAGGAAAATCAGATGTAGGACTTATTCGTACAGCAGGACCAGTTACTATTACGCAAAAGTCAGCATTTAGACCACAAAAGAGGCAATATCCCTTAAAAAAAGATGCAGAGGTAGGAATCAAACCTATTATAGCAGCTTTACTTAAGGAGGGGGTGCTGATGGAATCTCCTGATTCACCATGTAACACACCCTTATTTCCTGTTAAGAAAGCGAATGGAGAGTGGCGTATGGTCCAAGATTTACAAGCTGTAAATGCCTCAGTAATACTAAGGGCACCTACGGTGCCAGACCCACACACCCTGTTAAATGATTTAAAACCTGAAAAAGAAATACTTTTCTGTGGTAGATATCAGCAATGCGTTCTTTTTGATACCGATACACCCTGACAGCCAGCATTGGTTTGCATTCACATTTCAGGGGAAAAGGTATACATATACGTGACTACCACAGGGGTATTGTGAAAGTCCAACAATATTCTCACAAGAAATTGCAAACAACTTGGCGGGATTTACCCCACCAAGAGGTAGTCAGATTTTGCTTTATGTTGATGATATCCTGCTGGCGTCCCCCACCCAGCAAGATTGTAAAGAAGATACCATAGCGCTATTACAATGTTTAGTCACTGAAGGACATAAAGTAAACAAAAATAAACTGCAGCTTTGGAAAAAACAAGTTAAATACCTAGGATATGTAATTTCCAAGGAAGGTAGGACATTAGATGAGGACAGAAAAATAGCGATTTTGCAAGCACCAAAACCCACTACCAAGAAGGAAATTATGTCCTTCCTGGGTATGACTAATTTTTGTCGGAGTTGGATTCCAAACTATGCTTTGGAATCTGCATCGTTGACTAACCTAATTTATAAAAAGCCTATGGCAGCACAGGATTTGTTACAATGGACACCAGAAGCAGAATCTGCTTTCTGCAAACTGAAACAGTTAATAGTGTCCTCGTTAGTTTTGGGATTACCAAACTATCATAAACATTTTTTCCAAACTGTAGATTGTAAGCAAGGTTATATGACATCAGTGTTAACACAGCAGCATGGGGACAAGCAATGCCCTATTGCTTATTATTCATCACAACTGGACCCAGTGGCACAGTCTTTACCTCACTGTGTACAAGCAGTAGTTGCAGCTGCAATGACAGTACAGGCTTCGGCCTCAGGAGTGTTGTTCCACCCTCTCACATTGAGAGTGCCTCATGCAGTCGCGATTATTTTACTGCAAGAGAAGGTACCATATCTTTCCCCTGCTAGGCATCTTTCCTGTATGACTATATTGTTGAGCCAACCTCATATGACAATTGAACGATGTACGACTTTGAACCCTTCTACCTTGCTCCCAACCCCTGCAGATGGCACACCACACAGCTGCCTGCAGGTGATTGAGCAAAAGGCACTGCCTAGAAAAGACCTTACGGATGTTCCTTTGGATGATGCCGAGGTGACATACTACGTGCACGGCTCATGCAAAAGGGGTCCTGCAGGACAGAACCTAGTAGGATATGCAGTAGTTTCTGATACTGACATTATAGAAGCAAAATCTTTACCACATAGTTTATCTGCACAGGCAGCAGAATTGATTGCCTTGACACGGGCATGTACCTTAGCAAAGGGTAGATGTGTGAGCATTTTTACTGACAGCCAGTATGCTTTTTCTACTGTACATGTCTTTGCGCAACAGTGGAAAAATCGAGGAATGATAACATCTACTGGCAAACCAATCAATCATGCACAGTTTATTTTAGATCTTTTAGAATCTATTCAGTTACCTCAGAAGGTAGCTATTTGTAAATGCACAGCTCATACCAAGCAACAAGACAAGATTTCAAAAGGTAATGTGAGAGCTGATACAGCTGCAAAGCAGGCAGCTTCAGAAGTATTTCTTTTGAATGAGGAACTACAACCGTCTGAGATTTTAGACTTAAAAATGTTAAAGACAATGCAAACACTTACTACACAAACTAAAAAACAAAGATGGGTAAAATGAGGAACAATTCTCAAAAAGGGCTGTACATCTCTAAAGAAGGAAAGCCAATATTGCCAGCTAATTTGTTTAGATATGCAACTTTGTTGAGCCATGGGCAGTGCCATGTCTCAACAGGGGGGATGGTACAGCTGGTGAACCAAGTGTTCACGACATATGGATTTACAAATTATTCTAAAAAATTTTGTTCGTTATGCCACATCTGTAATAAACATCATGCACAAGAGGCATTAAAGCCCAAGCAATGGAGTTTCCCTACACCATCATATCCATTTCATACTATCTGTATGGATTTCATAGAGTTGAATAAATGTGAAAATAAGAAGTATTGTCTTGTCATTGTAGATATGTTTTCCAGATGGGTGGAAGCCTTTCCGACTAAAAATCCAGATGCTATGACTGTGGCCAAAGTTCTTGTTAAAGAAATAATCCCTAGATTCGGCATCCCGGAAAGGATCTACAGTGACAACGGCACACACTTCATGAACCAGACCATACAGCAGTTAAGTAGACATTCTGGTATTTCCCTAAAAAGTCATTGTGAGTATCACCCTCAATCTGCAGGGCTAGTAGAGAGTCATAATGGGATTTTAAAAAGTAAGCTAAGAAAATTAATAACAGAAATGCAGATAAACTGGGTGTACTGTCTGCCCCTGACACTGTTCAGCATGAGAACTGTTCTGAATGCAAAAGGATTGACTCCTTTTGAAAAACTCTTTGGAAGGGCTTACTATATACCTCAGTGGAAATCTCTCATGCCTGCAGACCAGGAAGCTGACAGTACATTAGCTGAGTATATGCAAAACCTCTTAAATTCTAAACATTTGTTGCAGTTAAATTCTGTTTCAGATAAAGAACGAACCAGACCGTCAGAAGTGGCAGTGACCCCCCGGAACGTGGATCTGGCTGAAGATAGTTAAGATGAAGAATTGGGCATCTCTGCAGTGGGAAGATCCATATCAAGTGCTTTTGTCAACACACACTGCAGTCAAAATCACGGAGCGTGCCTCCTGGATCCACCTGATGCACTGTAAATTAGTTAAAAACTTTAAATTGGACAAAAATATTGTTGCATGCCAATAGCAAAAATGATAGAGTCCAGAAGAAACAGGAATGCAGAACAACCCTTTCCTCAGAAGTATTGCATAATCATCCTGTTAACTGCATTAGTGACAATAATCTTTTTGTTGTGGCCTTTTCTTTTCCCAGCTACACAGACTGAACTGAATAAACGTGAAGCGTTACTCATAAACTGGCATCCAAACTTTAACACTTACCAGGCAATTAAATATGTGTATGCTGAGACTTTCAATGTTTCGAATTGCTGGATTTGCACAGCTTTGCCGACAGCATATGGGGGGTTATTAATAACTACAGTCCCCCTAGGGGTCAATGAGACCTGGGAGAACTTGATTTATGATACCTCAACCATTACAGCACAAGATAAAATAGCATTGCACTTGTCTGTTCCACAAAAGGGAACTGTGTGTTTTTATAAAAATGATACTGTTCAGGTGGGTTGGAGCAATTGCAATGTGACTGTTCCTTATAAATGTTACACTAAAGGTAACAATGTAGATCATTATTGTAATACAAACTATGATTCATTTCTTGGATTGATGCACAAAACACTTGATGAAGTAAAACATAATTCTGTTCTTTATAAACAGCTGTCTACAATTGATAGAAAATGTTTCATGCAGGGCGAGTGTATATTCATAGCAAGGTTACTACTAAAGTAGAGGACTGTTATTTTTTGTGTGGCAGAAAGGCATACAAATGGTTACCTGAGAATTGATCCGGCAGTTGTTTTTTGGGTTACCTGGTTCCGGCCATACGACACACTGCAGTTTTGCCTCATGGAAACATTTGAAATGTCCGAGAAGTTGTCAAGAAACCTGTAAATCCAGTGGGGCAAATCGATGCACATTGGAAAGACCATCACTCTCTAGGCAAAGGACTGACACACATGGACTTGAGTGATAGCGTTATATCGTGGGCAGGCATATTACCAGCATATGGAGCAGTGAAATCGATCTGGGAGCTGAGAAAACTGTCAAAACTTCTCAAAGTAATGAACAACGCAACTTTTTCTGCTCTCGAATTGGTGACTGATGAACTGAATGCTATGAGAACTGTAGTGCTCCAAAACCGCATGGCTCTCGACTTCACCCTAAAGGCAAGAGGTGGTATGTGTGCTTTAATCCAAGAAGAATGCTGTTCATATATTCCTGACCATAAACACAAGATAGACAATCATCTTGGGGTAATTCAGCAAGTGTTGGCCATGACCAAACCAGGTCCAAACCCACTTACGGACTTTTTCCAGAAACAGTTTGGGGGTGGGGTACCATCCTAATGAACATCCTGATTGCCATTTGTGTAGGTATGCTCCTACTGGGAGTATGTGTTTGTTGTGGTATCCCCTGCATGAAAAGACTGATTAAAGACCTTGTAGACATTTCAGTTTCTGAAACCTTATATCAAAGTACTGAGTTTGAAGAACTGTTAAAAAACTAAAAATGCTTTCATAAGTTTAAACTGAATGACTCTCTTAACTGCAAATCCTGAGTGGAAGAGGTTAGGAGAATAAAACAAACTGTTTATGCTTATTTTGAAAGTAGAATAAAAGTATTAATAGGGGGAAAATGTTATGTAATAATGTGTGTATTAGCAATATGCTTAGTGCATTTAGAGCTTGAAAAGGGTTAACACATTTATTCTATTTCATACTGCCTAAATCTGTACAAACTGCAGTTGCTTTCTGACCTTGTATTATTAGCTAAAATCTTGCTTGTGCCTTGGAAATTTACTGAGAAGCAGGTGATTTCTGCTTGCGTTAGGAAAATAATGAATAGAACAGTACTACTTGTATGAAACTTAGACAAGAAGTTCCGCTGTGCTATGAGAAAATACACAGCTGTAGAAGTTACAGATAATTAGTATAAAGCCTGCTTGAAAATATGAACTGCAATCAGCATTTGCTTGTAACTGAGTTAGAAAAGTACCTTGAAATATAACACTGTACAATAGACACTTGTAAACGGATTAATGGTCACCAAGGCCAGGTTGTTTTTCTCAAAAGTTTCTCACAAATCTAGTCATGTCAGCAGAAAATCTGAGTAACATCTGCTGTAGAACAATACTGAAAGTTGTATTTGATTACGTCAGCTTAGAAGGCCATGTCTTGTAAAATAGTATAAGAATGAACATACTTCCTGTTAGTAGTTAGACAAATCCTTGTATTTGCATGTTTTTGTCTCCTTGTGGCAAGTAAATTAAAAGTGCCTTAACTGAACCTTACGTGTATTGGTCTTTGAAGTTTTTTCCTTTGACAGTCAGGTCTGTACAAATGACATATTTTTGAGGCAGTGTACCATAGCATCATACTTGATAGACTGCATAAATTTAACTTTGATTAAAATAAAGTTCTTTGGCTCAAGGATAGAATAATTCAAAAATGCACTAGCAACCTCTCTGAAATGGGAACTTGGCGTCCAACCTTGCTGTAACTCATAAAGCAGTATGTGGAACAAAAAACATCAAATAATACTAGGGCTCTCTCTGTATATACATGTACAAAGATCAACCCAGGACACAACTGAATGCACCTGGTATCAAAACAAATCATACGACCACAGCGTCCAAAGCAAGACTTACATTTGCACAAAATAAATAGGCAGAAAAGAAGTCCCCTCTCGTAACACTGCAATATCATTTTGAACAACTAGCTTTCAAGAAATCTTTCACACTGGGTTTGAAGTCAATCCATAGCCTCTGTCACAGACCACATGATGATTTCCTTTTTAAGCTGCTAGTACGTGATCAACATTGTGCTTATTTTGCTCGACATTAGGAGAAGTAGTCTTCTACATTTTTGGAGATGGAAGGATGACAGGTATGCAGACACATAGGGGCACACATTCATATAATATAATATGATATAATATAATTATAATAGATGCATGTATCTGTTTATCAACACATGTATATTTGTATTGAACAACATATATCTTTACTCACACATCTACAATTATATATATATATATATATATATATATATATATATATATATATATATACATATATATAAAATACACACACATCCATATATACATACACACACACACACATATATATATATATATATATATATATATATATATAGACATACACACACACACACACACACACACACACACACACACACACACACACACACACACACACATATATATATATATATATATATATATATATATATATATATATATATATATATATCTACACACACACACACACACACACACACACACACACACACACACACACGCACGCACGCATGCAGGCACACACACACACACACATACACACGCACACACACGCACACACGCACACACACACACACACACACACACACACACACACACACACACACACACACACACAGACACATATATATATATTTATATCTATACATATACACACACACACACACACGTGTATGTATTAACTGTCATACCTCTCAACTGTCCAGATTTTTCCCTCATATCTGTCCCTCATAAATTTGATAGTTTTCTGGTAAGGATTTAAATTACTAATTCAGGGGTGTATCAAGCAAATTCCACTTTGTAGTCCACAAGCTGTTAGTGCTACCCCATTGGACACATCTGGACACATCTCTCAAAATGCTACCCACCCCAAGCGCAGTACATATACCAGCTGTTCCCCCTAAAATTAATAGATATTTTGTTTTTAGATTAGCAATACTGCACCTGTTGTTAAAGTTATTCATTTAGACAGGTGCAAACAAGTTATGACCTAAAAAAGCCATGTCAATATGATGCTCTGAAAAAAAGATGTACTCAGTAGGGTACAGAGTATGCCTGTGTAATCCTTTGCACTAAAGGGAAAGTGCATGCTAAAACAAATCCTGTAGTTCAAGTAAATTCCTATGTTTATTAGAGCAATGTTTAAAATCTGTCCTATTTTTGGACCTTTGCCCCCATTATTGTAGCCCTTGTGCAGATTTCATGTGCTAAGAGGTTGTGAGTTATGGCCAACAATGGAACTCTTTCCTAACCCAAGATCCAAGTCTTCCTGAAGCATTCCCACATTATTCACCTATTTATTCATAAGTGACATTTTCTTTCAAAACATAAATGTGGCAAAGAAGGACATATTACTAAAGCAGCAGATATGTGGCAACTGGTTTTTAAGGTGTTATGTAACGTTGATCATTAGAACAGTCTGTCATTTAACAAATAAGATGTTTTTACAGACGATAAAATGTTTAACCTTTTTCTGCAGGAATTTGGGACACAAAGTACAATAATTTTAACCTTAACAGGAGCTGCAAGCATTTAAGACCAAAAGCTCTAAGACACACAAAAACTTAGTATGATACTAAAAGTTTTAAGACACACACATTCTTAATATTCCCTAAAAAAATAAAGTTAGATTATGACAATATGTAAGAGAAAAGTTAAGGAATGTGCTTGATTTGCAATGTTGTCTGTTCAGACAAGTAGAACTTGGAATACTGCTTCTATACTACTCCATATAATGCAGCAACAGAAAGAAGCACATACAGGACAGGTTTCAATCCACCAAAGAATACAGTATCGCACCTACCACACCCGCGCCCCCACCTCAGTAAATCAACAAGAAACGCAAATGGCAGAATCAGTTTTAGTTACAGTGCTCCTTTGCTGTTACAAGCCTCATATCTAGAGGTCTGTGGAAATAAAGTAACACCGACAATAAACTGAGCATTTTGAATATTAGCACAATTATATAACTAGACCATCGAACTGCAAGTAATTCCAAAGGTGACTGCATCTAGCAACAGTAGACTCGTTTCACAAGAACAGCGCATGCTTTGCAAAGCACTCTTCTTTAATGACTTAAGTCCTCAGATCTTCCCAGTGATTTGCCAGAACACCAAAACATTTATGAGAAACATACCAAAAACAAGAGACGATTGACATTCTGCATGAATCTGGACAGTTGGGAGGAATATTTCACAATCATCTTATGACTTCAGTTCTACTGAACTACAAACGAAATAACACATTTCTCACAGCAATAAAGCAGACTTTAAATGTAAAACTATTATTACCAGAGAGAAACCCAACAAAACCAACAAGTCATGCAAAACCAAAACTTTTAATTCCCAGGAAGTGCATTCCAGAACAGTGTACGACTTTTGCTACCCTTGAGCTGCTGCTTTTCATAAGACAAATCTTCCGCACTTGTTGATTTTGCTGTGAACGTTTGCGATCACAGATGGCAGGAAGGAAATGCAGAAGAAATAGTCTCTGGCAGGAACCAATCTTTGAGTGCAGCACTACACAGAAGAAAGTGAAACTAAAGCCACACTTCCCAGCGTTAAGCTAAACGACCAGACAGAAAGACAGGACTACCATGGCTCACACGATCCTCTAAATGAAAGATCTCATTAAACATTTTTTTTTTCAAAACGTAGCTAGATCCTGCAAAGCTAATGTCAATGTTAACAAAAGCACAGTGCAATGCATTTTTTTTAACTATGAAAACAATGATAAAGGAAAAATCAGTTGCTATTGGCAACCAAGGCAACGTGCTCCAGCTCAGAAACAAACGCCACTGCAAAGGCAAAAAACATTACTAAAAGTAAAACAGTAAATGGCCAGACAGAAGCTTAGGAGTAAAGTCCACGTGTGCACACACAGCAGTTTTGTTGGCAAACATGACCTAAACAGGCAACCATTTACAGTTTTTGGATCCATGTGTGAACGCCAAGATTATTGCAGCTAACACATACCCAGGATTATTGCAGCTAACACATATTTTACCCCAGAGCAATGCATTTAGAAAAAAAATATGACACTCACCAATTAATAAACCACGAAAGAAGCTACTCTAGAGAGAGACTCACACAAGAAGTTCCAATCAGAAAACACAGCGTACTGGAAACAAAACCAGTAAAAATAACTTCCCTACCTTCTGCAGCTGTGTTTGAGCACTCAAAGGGTGGAAGGGAAGGACAAGGGAGCTGTGAGATCACAGAATGGGTGGGTTTCATTGTTTTAATTAGAAACAGAGGCCGGCCATGGTGATGTCACTTTGGGGGAGGGGACTGGTGAGAAAAATTACCCTCACTGCCTGGCCGCGATGACGTAAGTAATTGGGTGACTCCAGCAAACTTTAATAAAACACGAGAAAATCTTTTTGAAAGTGAAGCCATCACAGTACGCTAAGGTAGGCTTCGGTTAGAAAAGTAGGGTGAATTAGATTTATTTTAAACGGTGTATTGTTGTTCCTTTATAGAGGGAACTGTAAATAGGGAGCAAAAGGGCCGAGAAGTTGAGGAATGCATTATAGAAACCCGTTGTACTCCTTTAAGACTTCCTGTTTCACCAGAGATGGCTTATACCTATCATACCAGGGATTCTCCATACTAGCTAAAGCCTTAATACCCCACTAGTATCTTTTGTAAGCAGGGTACCTCTTTTGGATTTTCCTACATAGCAAACTCAAACTCAAATCCAGACAGCATCATGGTAACACTATTCAGTGCTAAATAGGCTAAATAGAAAAATGCCTGAGCTTGAGCTCTTCCTGCAAGTCAAACACATTCATATTTGTGTAGTTATTGAGACATGGTTTCAGTCCAGTGACATCACTCCTTCCATACCAGAAGTTAGTTCCTATCTATCACACCTTTAGGCCCTTGGATAATTACAGGGAAGCATCTGTAGTTGTCAGAAACACCATCTCACATCAAATTACTCACAACCCTAACCTGCTGTTCTTGGAGATCCAAATCACCATTAAGTAACTCCTTCATTGCTAGCTACAAATTCCCATCTATATGTTTCAAAAGATCATGGCAATTACCTTAACACCATGGAGAGGGCTGAATATCAAACCAAATACCTTTGTGTTAGGGGACTCAAATTATTCAAGTGTTAACTGTTACACTTACAGCTCCAAAAACACATATGCTCAGCATTTCATAGACTTTGTTATTGTCAATGCACTGGAACACATATTAAAAGTACCAACTAGAGGGTCTAATGTCCTTGACTTGGTCCATATCAGTCTACCATCCATCTGCAATCCACTCCACATCTTCTCATCCCTGGGTAAAATCTTACCAGAAATCAGTCATGTTCTTTGTCATTGCCATTTAATGATGGGGACATCATCAGGGAAAAGCTATTTCATATTGTAGAAGACTTATGCAAAATTCTCAACAATTCTCCCCTGTAAATAAACCAATCTGAGAGGGCTACCACATTCACTGCTAACTTTTACTAGCATCTAAACCGCTGCATTGAAAAATCAGTACATTTTGCCCTAAATATATTGATAAAACCAGAAATTAAACTCTGTAATTGAACTTGTGTGTTAATAAACTATACAACAAAAGATGAAAAATAAACTAAAATTGCAAGAAATATCAATGTCCTTATCTCGGGACCACAATGAATTATACCAGTAAGGAAAGAGTACAGTTAGATAGTGTAATGTGGAGTACAACCTTAAGGTGACTGCACACACCAAAGGAAACTACAAATCTTTCTGCATTTATGCCAGAAAATTAAGAAATAATATCCAATGATACAGTGAGCTCATCTTTAATATCACATATTCCACATCCAATGATATAGGCAATATATTAGCAGACAAATTAAGTTTTTATTTTATTTTTAACATTGTTTAACAGGGTAGTACACTGTCCATTTACATGTTCAGCCCAGACAAATACATTCACAGTACACAATAAAAATGATTTTTATAGCATATAGTTGCAGGAATGCATAGAAAAAATATTTACAATCTGATGATGGAAGAGTTTATGAACACAGCTAATAATAATATTTTGAGTAACTTGCTACAAGACAAAACTCAAAGAGGTTATGAAAAAAGGAAGAAAGAGGTAAAGCAATGAAGCTAGCGAGAATGATATAAGGTAATGTGGTCAACAGAAAGTCATCTGCATTTAGCTTTGTTATACAGATATTTTTGGGTTGTTCTCTGAATGTGGGGAATGATGATTATTCAGTTAGGTAGTTGGGGAGGAACTGCCACAATTTTAGAGTGAGAACAGAGAATGATTCGTCTGTACAGTGAAGTTTTGTTTAGAGAGCTTGGAGAGTTGTCCCTGTTTGTGAGAGGTTAATGAGATTATATGGGTTGGACTTTGAGTGGAGTTTGACTACAAGAGGCAAGAAAGGGTGTGGTTATAATAGTCTGAATAGGGAAGACCTAACAATAGGTTGGGTCTGTGTTCAATTGATAGCCATTTGGTCTTGGTATGGGTGATGCAGTGGAGCTCATAAAGTGGAGAGACTGAGACAAACTGACAGATTCTTTTTCTAGTGAACTGCGGAGTAGTAGTGATTTGATTGGAAGGCTGTATATGAGTTGTGGTAGCAGCACTCCTTTGCCTATTACAGCTCAGGCTGAAGTACTAAAAAGGGGGAAATGTATTGGCCCAGAACAGAAGTGAGTTATTTTTTCCCTTTGCTGTCAAAATGTCTTTGTAATTTAAGGGACTGGTCTCAAGCTATAGCTCCAGATATTAAACAAAGTTGTAGTTTCTGTTAGAATGCCATCAAGGTCTTTGATGTCAAAGGTTTTAGGGGATTCTGTCATCTTTTGGGAGATCCCAAAGAGCACACTTTTGCTTTAGATAGGGTTAAGTAATAACTTGTGGATGATTAATGACACATTTTGGGAGTGGAGATGTTTTGTAGTTATGATTTAGTGAGTGAAAGGCAATGGGTCAGGGTATTGCCATATCATCAGCATACAGGATCAGACCTAAATTTTGTAGGTCATAAGGAAGTTTACTGATGTGTATTGAAACAAGAAGAGGTAGAAATTTGAGGTAAACCCTTACTGAGAAGCCCACACTATACCTGAAAATTTATTTCCCCCCAAAATCATTTTGGAACAAGTCTTAGAATCTCTATCAAAGGCTAAAAATAATGGTTCCATTGGATCAGACAACATACTAGGCTGCATTCTCATTAGTGCCAGGTATGCACTTAAACTGTACAACTTAAGCCTATCCATTGGGTTTGTGCCTGATGCATGGCGAACAGCCACTGTGACCCCTCCCCCTACACAATGGTGGGCCAGCTACAGACCACAGTAATTATAGACCCATCAGCCCCAATAGCCTCATATTGAAAGCCATGGATTGTATCATATCAGAACTCATTTCTGCCAATATAGGCATCTTAACTGATCTAGACCCCAATCAGTTTGGTTTTGTAAAGGGCAGGTCCTATCTCATGAAGCTAGTACACTTCTTTTAAATGGTTACTGGGGCTGTGGACAGTAGTCACTCAGTGCTTATCTAGACCTGGACAAGAATTTTGACAGTATATCATTCATGCTTGTATTATTGAAAAGTTAAACAAACAATGTAAATTCCTAGATTATCAACTGGCTTGCAAAATGGTTAGCCAACAGATCCCAGGTTGTGAAAGTTTATGGTACTCTCTCTGAACATAAAGTTGAAACTAATAGGGTGCCACAAAGATCAGTGCTGGGTCCTCTCCTGTTTGGCATTTTTTTTCAGACATCCACTCCAATATGCCAGAAGTATGTTTGACCAAGTTTACTGATGGCTGCATGCTGAGCACTGTTATCCATTCATCCACTGATAAAACAACTCCAAAGATGGCTAGAGTATGCAATAACCTGGTGTACAAAATACAGTTCTGAGCTAAATGCAAAAAAGAGCATTTGTAAAAAAAAAAAGTTCATACTTCAAATATTACAACTGGTACTCCTCTTCAGAAAGATATGGTCATAAGAAACATGGCTACTTATTTGGAATACTCTCTCTCTCTCATTTAGTCATCAAGTTTCGACCATATTCAGTCCCAGTTATTTTCTAAGGGAATACATCAAAATCCAAATAAGTCATCCTACAACTGCACTCTTCCCACAACAGTACTCTTGTCTTATCAGACCTAGCACTGAATACAGTGTTCAGTTTGGTATGTATTAGTAGTGTCATTGGTACAACAAGTAGCATGCTCTCTTTTGGTATAGAAGGCTGTGGGTTCTATTCTAACACCAGATAGGTGGATTGGTGACATTGCAGTACAACCTAAGGGGTGTGCTGCACTCCTGAGTGTGTTGCTCTTTGGATGGGATGGCACAGTGGTGCATCAGTAACATTGTTGCCTCATAGCAAGAGATTCTCCAGTTTGATTATTGGCTGTGGTGCCTTCTGTATGGAGTCTGCATGTCCTCCTTGCATTTGTGTGGATTTCCCTGCATCTGGAGGATTTCTCTCTAGGCCTCTGCTGAAAATTGGCTTTGTTCCAAGTCAGACTTTCCTGGTTAACAAATGTTAAATAAATAAATAATAAACCAGGTCTGCATTTGCCTTAATTGGTGGTAGCTCAGGTAGATGTGAAAGATCCCATGACACGTATCAAAAAGAGTAGGGGGAGTTTCCCGATGCCCTGGTCAAATAAAAGAAATCCTAGCATAATGATGAAATGGAAAGGCCACAAAGATACCTAACTAAGAAAATTAAAGGCCTTAAATCCTTTATCTATTCCAATTGATTATCATACTGGTTAGTCTACAAGCTGCTGCAAGGTAACCCATGTCTTGCTTTTTGGAGGCATGAAAGACCAAATCCTATTTTAGCAGCTATTTCTTTGCAAAACCAGTGGTTCTACATATACCTACACTACGATCTTAAATCTACACCAACAAATAAAGAAGACTTCTTGGAAAGATAGGTTCCTAACACAATGTATTTCCAGCCTATGAAATAAGTTGTCGCTACAGGCCAAACAGTTTACTGCTTTGAATAACTTTAATGCTAGCCTTGAAGACTGGATGGGTAGAAACGAATTTACACCAAACGTGCCAAGTACAGTCTTGTTTAATTCTGGAGGTGAGCACTATTAAGTGCTTGAAAATGGGGGCATAAATTAAAGTATGTCTGCTTAAAGGTATATATGGATAGGCATATTATGGTTCTTGTGATCACTTGCCTAGTAATGTTCCTATGTTCAGAATGGTAAATAAATTCATATCTTTACATTGGCATTTTCACCAAAACTATTTAGACCCGTGGGAAATCAATTACTAAAGGTACTCAGTGAGACTGGCCATGCCCTACTCAAAAAGGGGTGGTAGGCATAGTCATTGGGAATACTATAGGATGACACAGTCCATCAGGTAAATCTGATGTAGGATGTAGGATCACAACTGCATACTGCAGGCTTTCCTTCACCATCTCATGGGCACCCTGACCAGACACAGTGAATGGCTTAACTCATTCCCTCCAGTACATCTCTTTTGAGTGTGTGCCTTTAACTCCCAGTGGGTGTGGCTTGAGCCTTTGAAAATGAAGTTATCATACACTTCTAACAAATACTCATTGACAAAGGTCAAGTATCAATCTAATTGTGTTTGCCATCATGTATGCTTCAAGATAAAATATCCTGATACCTTGTACGTAGCATATTTTTGGAATTATAAATGCAAATATAAACAAGCAATATTTGATGCCTACAGGTGCAGTAAGAGGTAACTGCAGAAACACCTGGAGGCACACTCAGCTGTAATGAGCCCTATTCAAGACCATCTCACAGACATGGAGAAGTTTTTGCTGTCCCTGGACAGTCATAACCCTACCCACAGGATCCTTGTCAGTGGCACAGAGCCTACCCTCTCCTTCACATTAAGCTATGCAGTTCCAACTAACATTTAAACTCTGAACTGCATAAATGTACCTGTACAAAGCCACCTATTTGCATGCTCACCTGATTCAGACACTCCAAGTCATGCTGGTCTGGCAGACCATGATGCTACAGCCAGTATGTATTACATGTACATGACCTGTTACTATATTACATTGTTGTAAAACTATAAAATTAAAGTAACATCAAAATGTTATGAACAAAACAATTAAATTTGATGTAATGGTTAATTAATGATTTCATTTTATTGGATTGTAACAACTGTGGCAAGCTACTTGCGTTTTTTAATTTACTGAAGTGTAGAAATTACATATCTCATCACATGAAAAATTGCTACATGCAAAAGATTGTGTATTTTTAATACAAGTCTGGTTTTGCTCACTATGTTTTGGAGTATGAGGTTTACATCAGGCTGATCTATTTGAGCCACAGTGTTAGTGCCTGATTGGAGTGCAATTTGTGGTATTTTACAATGTTGTGATGCACAAGTAAATGGGTGAGCTCCTCCTATGTGTGAATGTCATTTCATTGCCTTCAGGATAATCATGTCAGCCATTGGGAGGAAAGATACCCAGACAGTTACAATAGTAGTAGGAGCACCGGGTCTTATAAAAATGAATTTACAATCGTACTTAGATATGTTACCGATACATGTAACTCCTTACAAATTGCAGAAGGGGTCATTACTGGGCACATTGTGGGTGCTGCAAAGAGCACTTCTGGCTAACATCAAAGATTGAAACATTACTAATTTCATGAAATTTAATCATACTTTGACTTAGGAATGGGGTCCATTCGCATCTTGGTATTAGAAACCCAAAAGACTTGGAGAAATTTAAAAAAAGCAGAGAGGTGTGTGTACATATACTACTATACTTAACCTCAAGTGAGGGTCAGCATTTACTGCTATGATGGATGACTCACCTGTATTTATTGTGTCATATGTCAGCATTGACTGGACCAGTTGCTGGACAATGGCTGCATGGTAAGCTGTGACAATGCTGCTTCAACAGATGCTTTGCCATTAGATCTGGCTAGGGGCAATGCAGTACTTCTGCAAGGTACACCCTCTGACTCACAGGAATCAGCAGTGTCTGACACTTTCACAGTCTCTACCTTTGCCCTTTCTCATCTTTAGTGACTATCCCTGAAGGATTGTGAAATATTGTGAAGCAGCAGGCTCTGCTTCCAGTGTATTCAGTGGAGAGGAAGATGTGAACATAGTTTGGGGGGAGGGGTGCTGCATCAATTCAACAATATGCCCACCCTATAACTGGTAAGCAGCCAGTAGCAGGGCAGGAATGAATGGGCACAGTAGAACCAGTGAGTGGTAGGTATTCATGAATTACAGTCCAGTGAGCACCTGTCCTGACAGGTCATGGCTTCATATTTAGATCTAACTGTGGTATTAGCTGGTGTGTCATTTATACTTACAACCTTGCATGATAAGGCTGAAATACAACATGTACACTATATGGTGTGATGGAATGTATAAAGGGGATTATTTAAATATGCTGTCTTACTGTAAATAGCTGACAGTCCTAGCAGGTGCAGTTCATTCCTTGGCTTTTGCATGATGCCCACTACAGATGTAAACTAATGGTGCATGGTGTTTACCTGTGTGCTGTTAGGATGTATTTGCATGTCACACAGTACAAGTCATTGCCTTATCACTAGTACATGGGTTTACTGTGCTCATTGGCCTCCCCAAAGTATACCTGCCACAATTCTTCAACCTACTATCTCAAGACACCAGGTCACGTCGGCACTCTCCAAAGCCAAAAACATGGCATCTATGGGAGCAGACAGCATCCCAGGTTGCCTTTTAAACAACTTATAACATATATTAAGGGGCTGGGAGGGTGGCCTAATGGTTAAGGTGTTTGCCTTATAAACACAAGGTGCAGGCTTCAAGTCTCACAAGGGATAATTGGCTAGGCTTAAAATGGCTTGCAAGGGCAGTTAGCCTAGTACTAATCGATGAAGGCATAAATAAACTACTGCACCCAGGACAAACCACCACTCCAACCTCCCACCTCTATTGATAAACCCCTGGAGGATATCGCTAACACCTTCAATAGCTTCTTCACTGAGACTATCCAGTCCCTAGCTAGCCAGCTACCTCCAAGTTGCTCCTAGCTCAAAGGAAGCTAATCCCAGTACCCAACTCTCCTTTAACTTTCAAACAGTTTCCTCATCATTTATTCAAGCCCTAATCAAAAAATTAAAACCTACTACCCTATCTGCTGATCTTCTCTCTGCTGAGTATCTGCAAAAAGCTTCAGATGCCATAGCGTACCCCATCTCCATTCTAGTCAATTGAACCATAGCTGAAGCTACCATCTCTTCCATCTGGAAAATATCCCATGTTATACCACTCCATAAAGGTGGCAGGTCCACTGAACTGTCAAATTTCAGACCCATAGC
>NC_056733.1:1076170520-1076183020 GCF_019279795.1 Protopterus annectens
ACTGAATGCATAAATGTACTGATTCATCAGCTGTGCAATCTATTGGAAAACAGCAACATCACAGCTTGCAGGAAATTCATGTAATGCCAGAAAATGATGTCATCTATTATCTCATTACAAGAAAATGAGTCTGTAGTTTCTGAAACTAGTGTCAATATTATGTTATTAGTTAAAACAACAATGCCCTAGGGCTTGGCCTTATTTCAATTCCACAACGGTGTCCTTAGCATTTTGTTTTGCTTCTATTTCTAGCACCACAAATTGCTAAATGAAACAGTACAGTAATACTGTCTGTATGTAAATAAGGAAATGGACATCTGTGAACAAATCTATAACACTTTATATAAATGAATTAATGAATGATGCATAACTGTGCTTCAAAACATTGATTACATTTGGTTACCAGGAAAGGCCTTCAAGATAAATGATTGCTCAGTTTTCAGGAATATTCTAATCTGCAAAGAGCAGACAGTAATATAAAGCAGTGCACAAAAGGAAGCAACCCAAAATTAGCACCACATTAAAGTTAGTGCTGTTCGCTCAAAAACACTAACAGAAGTCAATAACTTTAACTTTTGATGGTACAGTGCTTTCTGCTCTTAAAATCCCTATAAATGTATTCATATGGGGTAAAAAATAAGGAATTTTTGAGGGATGATGTCATGAATAGCTAGGAGTAATAATGGATCTTCAGTCTCTGAAATGAAATGAGGGAAAATAATATAACACACACACACACACACACACACACACACACACATATATATGTGTGTGTGTGTGTGTGTGTGTGTGTGTGTGTGTGTGTGTGTGTGTGTGTGTGTGTATGTGTATGAGTCAAGAACCTCAGAATAACAATACTATTTGAAATAGGCTTTACTGGAAAGGCTCACCCAGACTCTGTTACAGTTTAATGTGAGGGAAAGGTTCGTCTGCTTTTTATTTGTTGTATTTTGTATTACTTTATTGCATTTTTCTATTTTGTATACTGTGATTTGTTTTCTTTACACTGTGTTTTACTTGCATTCTGCTTTTAACTGCATATTAAAACTTGAAAAGAGACCACAACTCTCTCTTGTGAGTCAGACAGAAAATTTTCCCTCCCTCCCTCCCATCCAGTTTCTGTTCTGTTCTTAAACACCACTGTCTTTCTAGTTGCCTGCCCCTTATGTTAATTTGACCATATATATCATTTCCTCTCACTTTTACTGGCTGGTGTGAGTAAGCACAAAATTATCATTTTGTGAAATCACTCCCCTTCAACTATTTAAATTTATTGGCTATCCTATTGTATTCCATAGTACCAGAATACAAAAGTGACCACCCCCTTTCACTCTAGCTTGCTGTTTTAAAAATAGTGACTCTCCACTAAAACTTAACTTTTTAGATAGGTAAAACTTAAGTTACCTACTTTCGCATCTAACTCCTCTAGTGCACACTGCAGTGTTTAGGATAAACCATTTTTTTCACCTTACCTTTAAGCATCTATTGTAAGACCACTAGTTATTAGAGAGCCCACATTCTGCCTCTCAGTAGTCATCTTGGGATTAGTGCTTCTGTTTTCTCTTGGTGAGAGAAGGAGTGCAGTACATTATTTTCTGGAGACTGCTGATCACCAGAAAGATTAATGACTACTTTATAGGTGAAAGCTTGGAATCTGTGCTTATATTCTGATCCTGGTGAGAGTAGGAAAAGAATGCATTGATTCCTGACTTTTTCTGGTTGGAGAATGAGTGTCTGTGCTTAATGTACCTGATTGGTCTGGTTGTTATTCGAGGCATCTACCAGAAAGAAAGTGCAGACTCTTGCATCATCTGGGACAAGACTGTAGATCAACAAACAGACCGTGTCCTGCTTCTGTTCTTGGGATTGGTGCTAACATTTTGCTTCTGGTGAGAGAAGAAGCAAAGAAGTATTGTATCCCAAAAGAGTAAAGCTGTACTAGGACCAGCACTAGTAGCAGCCAGGCAGTAGCCATTCATGCAACTCCCCTCTTTTCATCATTCTTGACAACCTAATTCTTTATTTTTCAGCAAGCACTATTTGATTTCTTTCTAACTTCAGAATATCTACCTAAATACTTCTTCCTTAAATTTTCAGAGTCTGCGTATTAGTTTCCCCTCAAGTGTTTGGCAATGCTCTGTACAGACTCAGACACCTTGAGTGAAATTTTTCTTGTAAAAGGAATATATAAGGAAACATCTCCAGTACCTAGTAATAATGACCATCCCTCCTAGCATGTCTAAAGGGCAGTTCCCTGTGCTTTTTCTTATTAACCTGGTGAATTTGGGCATTCTGAGGTAGTGTAGCAACTGTCTCATGTACACAGACAACCCTCTCCTCTTACCTCCCAAAACTCAGACTTGTGAGAGATGCACTTATATATACAAAGTGGAAGCCATGCACTCTTAAGCCAAGACTGGAATAGCTGGTCAAGATGAAAAGGTCAACACCTGCACCACACCACATGCAACACATAGCCTTCCAGAACACCCACCATCACAGCTCTCACATAAAAACACAAACCACACACCCACCATCACAGAGGTTCTCAATAAAAATCTACCCAAATAGCAGAGACCTCCAAGGCAGAAATGCACTCAAACACCACAATACAGCACAAATCACAAGACACATAGCTCACCTATGCAGTGTGTCCCTCAACCTAAGCCCCTAAGGCAAAACATCTTGCCCAATACACTAATCATAGGTGACTTGATAGTGAGGCACACTGATGTCCCACTCACTAGCTTGAATAAGGAGAAGGCAACAGTCAGCTGTCTATCAGGTGCCATAATCTGACACATAACACACGCACTCAGGTCAATCCACAAGTACAAGGATGACTCTGTCACTGTCCATGTGGGTGTGATTAACCTGAGACACATTTCCCTGGAATACATGAAAAGAGACATGGAGGAGCTCTTGGATTATGTGGCCCAGGCAGGTATGACCCTAGCCCTGAGCAGCATCCTGCCATCGCTCAGAATCAGAATGATACCGCAGTACAAGCAGAAAATGATTGACTTCAATAATTGGCAATGTTTCTGGTGTCATTCTAAGGGGATCCAATATCTGTCTGCTTGGGATGATGTGATTGACAGACCTAGATGCTTTGCCAGAGATGGCCTGCATCTGTCACCCCTGTGTTTCCAGATACTGGCTAAGGTTTTTGCCACCCCTATAGTGCCTTTTTTAGGCAATGTTCCAAAGGCCAAATTACGACCATAACAGCTATAGATAAATGCAGTCTGAGAGTCTTGCTGCTCAACATTAGAAGTCTAAATCTCAAGATGCACTTGCTCGAAGCACCCCTCAAAATGGAGAACATCGACATTTGTGCTGTAATGGAGACCTGGTTTAAAGCAGCAGAAAGCAGCCCTGCGCTACCAGGCTAAAACTCATTCTATACCTTTCGGCCCTAGAACATGGACAGAAGCTCCAAAGACAGTGGTGTCTCCATATTCATAAGGGATATGCACACTTCCAGACTAGTAGCCCAGCATAACGCATCTGAGATACTTCAAGTGCAACTAACATTGGGTAAGACTGAGATTCAGGTTGTAGTCTGCTATAGGTCCTCAACCATGTCCCAAGACTCTCACTCCATATTCCTAAGTACCCTGGAAGCTATTAGGGTCCAACCCAACACTCTCATACTATGTGACTTCAACTACCCTCCATCAACTGGGAAAACAACTCATGCACCAATACACTGGGCCAACACTTCCTGGAATTCATCAATTCCAATGCCCTGGACCAGTACATTCTTACCCGCACTAGAGGAAGCAACATCCTTGATCTGGTTATTACAAACATGGGCAACTGTTGCTCTACACCAATAGTCAATCCCTCCCTGGTTAGATCTGACTATAAACTAATTACCATGGAAATCCACATCTCACCCACAAACCCTGCAAAGGTAACCACCATGAAAAACTTCTCCAAAGCTGACTTTGGGCTCCTAAAAACAGAGCTGGCTAACTTCACAGCACCCTTGTCAATGGAAAATAGATGCATGACTGCCGATTCATACATCAATGCACTGTACGGACATGTACATAAATGCATGGAAATAGCCATACCCAACAGAACCAAGATGCTCTCCTCCAAAAAAAAATGAAGTCAATCTGGTGGTCCCCTGCCATTATTAAACTCTACAACAGAACGAAGAAACTATTCCAGAAAAAGGTGAAGCCCCAAGACTGGAAAAACTCCCTTATTAGCCTCAACAAAAAGTTGAGATCCCTCATCAAAACCTCTAAAGCCAGCCATGAAGGCAGGATTGCAGCAGACACTAAAAACAACCACAAAGCCTTCTATAGATATATTAAGAATCTCCACGGCAATACCCAGGTTTGCTCTGAGTTACTGCACAATGGTACCTCCTATACTGAGCCAACAGATGTTGCCAACATACTGGCCGACAGATTCAGTGCCAACTTTACCCCTCTCTCCCCCTCTAAAGGACCAATCACTATACTGGAGGAATGCCAGGCACCCAGCATTACTGCAGCACAGGCTAAAGCTGCATTGTCCAAGGCCAAGAATACAGCTTTTCCGGGACCCGACAATATTCCCGGATGTGTTCTACATGAACTACAAAGTGAACTGGCACCACATCTGTGTGCCCTGTTCAATCACAGCCTCACCTCAGGCTTTGTCCCTACTGAATGGCACATTGCTACAGTCATCCCTCTCCATAAAGGAGGAGTGACTACAGACCCTGGGAATTATTTCCCAATTAGCCTGACAGGTCTGATATGTAAGGCTATGGAGCGCATCATCATGGACCTAATTAACAAGTATATAGGGAATCTCCAAACTCTAGATCCCATGCAATTTGGTTTTGTAAAAGGTAGATTATGCCTGCTCAACCTGGTTGACTTCTTTGAGTCTGTCACCAGAGCCGTGGAAGAGGGCAAGGCAGTTCACACAGCTTACTTCCATCTGGTCAAGACCTTTGACCATTCCCCACTCAGGAATTATTGATAAGCTCACCAAACTAGGCATCGATCCCTATATCACAAGGTGGGTTGCAAACTGGCTCACATATAGAACCCAAAATGTGAAAGTAGCAGACTCCAAGTCAGACTGCTGACGAGTCATGAGTGGAGTCCCACAGTGATCGATCCTGGGTCCTCTCCCATTTGGCATCTACTTCTCAGAAGTCTAGGCCAGCACAGAGGGATTCTGGCTGACCAAGTTTGCAGACGACTGCAAGCTGGGAGTCATTATTAACTCCCCAAGTGAAGTAGACATCCTAAAGAAAGATCTCACTGAGACCAATGACTGGTATCAAAACCATGGCCTTAAGCTTAATGCCAAAAATGCATCATCATCCTCTTTGGGAAAAACTAATTTCTCTCTAATTACCATATCGATGGGAGCCCACTGAAGGCATTATAAGAGATATGGGGACACAGATTGACAGCAACCTCTCCTTTGACCACCACATTGCCACTGTGGTCAGAAAGTCCTATGTGGCACATCTCATTACCAAGGGTTTTGCATCCATGAAGAAAGAGGGCATCATCTCTCTCTACTCTTCCCTCATTAGGCCAACCATTGAGTATAATGTCCCATTTGGCATGTACCTCACTAGACACATGAAACAGCTGGAAAGGCCACAGAAGTACCTCACAAAGAGAATCCTAGACCTTAAACACATTTCCTAGATGGACAGACTCAAATAACTCCAGCTATTCTCTGTCACATATAGTCTACTAAAAGGTGACCTCTGCTTGACTTACAAAGCCATGTCTGACCCAGCACTGTTAGAAATCCTACATCTAAAGAAATCCCATTCCCTCTGCACCACACGCTCCAGAGGCCTCAACCTCATTACCCCAATCAACAGAACATGCTGGAGGGACAGGTTCATAACCCAGAGACTGCCCATGATCTGGAATAGACTTCCCATACCTGTCAAGCAGAGCACTTAAGAGAAATCTTAATGAGTGGATGGGAAATGGAAAGTTCACCCCGGGGATCACTCCAGTGGCTCTACTTGATAGAGGCACTGGGAACTAACGTCGGGCGGCATGATACCAGGGCACTTCTATGAGCTAGGCTTGTAAAAGCTCCAGGGCCATTAGTCTAGTACACACCTATGAACCTATAAACCTATGAACATGACCATTAATACACCCACAACACAGCTGCAGCTTAGAGTTCTAGTCTTATTAAATGGCAGAAATAGACACCCAGAAGTTCCTGGAAGACTCCCTACCTCTGTTAGATCTGAGCTGCTAGCATACTACTGGATAAGATATGAGGCTTCCACATGCATTGGTAAACCCAGTGGTATCAAAATATTTATAAGCAGTGAATGTATTTCTATGACATCTATATGGGGGTGCTGAATTCATAGACATTTATGCAGATTTTCTATTTCTCCATGAATAACAGTGGTAAATTGCAAATATAAACTGTCTGGGTTTTGGGAAAACATGATATTTGTATGGAAGTTAGATTTTGAAAGAAAACTAATCAATCAGCAAAATGTGTATTTTTTCTTACATTAGCTACTTAAAAACTGTTTGTTTTGAATATTCTGTACTTAGATATTATAAATGAATTGTGGTAATGAACAGAAATGATCCCAGCCACTGAGTGATGCACAAGCCAATGTATTTCTTCATACCAGTCCCAAGCCTGGACAAATGGGGAGGGTTTCATCAGGAAGGGCATCTGGCATAAAATTTTAGCCAGATCAAATATGCAGACAACAATACAGATTTTCATAGTGGATTGGCTGAGGCCCGGATTAACAACGACCTCCTCCGGTACTGTTAGCCAACAGGGTGCTGGTGGAAACTGGACTACTGTTGGCCAAAGGAGAAGAAGAGGGGGAAGGCATGCCCAGAGGCAGGAAGAGAGGAGGAAAGCTAGGAGTGTGGAAGTGAGGGTAGGAACTTTGACTTTTGGCAATATGACTGATAAATGGAGAGAGCTAGCTGATATGATGGAGAGAAGGAAGGCTGGCATATTATGCATGCAAGAGATCAGATGGAAAGGGAGTAAGTACAGGTATATCGAAGTATATTGAGGTATAACTGGTTCAAATTGTTCTATCATGGTGTGGATGGGTGGAGAAATAGGGTAGAGGTTATCCTGAAGGAACAGTATGTCAAGAGTGTTTTGGAGGTGAAAAGAGTGTCAGCTAGGATGATGTGTATGAAGCTGGAAATTGATGGTGTGATTGATGAATGTTGTTAGTGCATATGCTTCACAAGTTGGGTGTGTGATGGATGAGAAAGAAAAATTTTGGAGCGAGTTGGATAAAGTGGTGGAGAGTGTACCCCAGGGTGAGAGTGATGACTGGAGTAAATTTCAATGGGCATGTTGGTGAAGGGAACACAGGTGATGAGGAAGTGATGGGTAGGCATGGGTTAAGGAGAGGAATGCAGAAGGTCAGGTGGTAGTGGATTTTGCAAAAAAGATAAACATGGCTGTAATGAATACATATTTTAAAAGAGGGAGGAGCACAGGGTGAAGTACAAGTGTGGATGAAGATGCACACATGTGGATTATATCCTATGCAGGAGAGCCAGTTTGAAGGAGCTTGGAGACTGCAAAGTGGTGACAGGGGAAAGTGTAGTTAGGCAGCATAAGATGGTGATCTGTAGGATGACACTGGTGATCAATAAGAAGAGGAGGAGAGTGAGGCCTGTGCCAAGGATCAAATTGTAGAAGTTGAAAAAGAATGACTGTAAGGTGGAGTTCAGGGAAGAGTTAAGACAGGCACTGGGTGGCAGGGAAGACTTAACAGATATCTGGGCAGGCACAGCAGATTTGGTAAGGGAGACAGCTAGAAAGGTGCTTGGTGTGACATCTAGACAGAGGAAAGAGGACAAAGAGACCTGGTGGTGGAATGAGGAAATACAGGACAGTATACAGAGGAAGAGGTTGGTGAAGAAGTAGGATTGTCAGAGACATGAAGAAAGTAGACAGGAGTACAAGGAGATGAGGAGTATGGTGAAGAGAGAGGTGGTGAAGGCTAAAGATAAAGTGTATGGTGAGTTGTATAAAAGGTTGGACACTAAGGAGGGAGAAAAGGACCTGTACCAATTGGCTAGACAGAGGGACCGATCTGGGAAAGATGTGCAGCAGGTTAGGGTGATAAATGATGATGAGGGAAACATACTCACAAGAGAGAGAAATGTGTTGAGCAGATGGAAAGAGTACTTTGAGGGGCTGATGAATGAAGAGAATGAGAGAGAGAGAGAGATGGTTGGATGATGTGGGGATAGTGAATCAGGACATGGAATGGGTAAGCAAGGAGGTAGTAAGGACAGCTATGAAGAGGATAAAGAATGGAAAGGCTGTTGGTCCAAATGACATACCTATGGAAGCATGGAGGTGTTTAGGAGAAATGGCAGTGGAGTTTTTAACCAGATTGTTTACCAAAATCTTGGAAAGTGAGAGGATGCCTGAGGAGGGGAGAAGAAGTGTATTGACACCGATTTTTTAAGAATAAGAGTGATGTGCAGAGCTGTAGTAACTACAGAGGGATAAAATTGATCAGCCACAGCATGAAGTTATGGGAAAGGGTAGTGGAAGATAGGTTTAGAAGGGAAGTAATGATTAGTGAGCAGAAGTATGGTTTTATGCCGGGAAAGAGCACTATAGATGTGATGGTTGCGCTGAGAGTGTTGATGGAGAAGTATAGAGAAGGTCAGAAGAAGTTGCATTGTGTCTTTGTGGACTTAGAGAAAGCATATAACAGGGTGCCTAGAGAGGAGTTGTGGTACTGTATGAGGAAATCGGGAGTGGCAGAGAAGTATGTAAGAATGATACAGGATATGTACAAGGGCAGTGGGACAGTGGAAAGGTCTGCAGTAGGAGTGACAGATGCATTCATGGTCGAAGTGGGATTACATCAAGGATCAGCTCTGAGCCCTTTCATATTTGCAGTGGTGATGGACAGGTTGACAGACGAGATCAGAGAGGAGTCCCCGTGAACTATGATGTTTGCAGATGACATTTTGATTTGCCATGAGAGTAGAGAACAGGTTGAGGAGACCCTGGAGAGGTGGAGGTATGCTCTAGAGAGGAAAGGAATGAAGGTCAGCAGGACTAAGACAGAATATATGTGTGTGAATAAGAGGGAGGACAGAGGAATGGTGAGGATGCAGGGAGGAGAGGTGGCGAAGGTGGATGAGTTTAAATACTCGTGAGCAACAGTTCAGAGTAATGGTGAGTGTGGAAGAGAGGTGAAGAAGAGAGTGCAGGCAAGGTTGAGTGAGTGGAGAAGAGTGTTGGGAGTGATTTGTGACAGATGTGTGTCAGCAAAAGTGAAAGGGAAGGTCTACAAGATGGTAATGAGACCAGCTATGTTATATGGGTTGGAGATGGTGTCACTGATGAAAAGACAGGAGTGGGTGTAACAAGGATGGACAGGATTAAAAATGAGTATATCAGAGGTTCAGCTCAAGTTGGATGGTTTGGCAACAAAGCCAGACAGGTGAGATTGCATTGGTTTGGACATGTTCTGAGGAGGGATGCTGGGTATATTGAGAGAAGGATGCTAAGGATGAAGCTGTCAGGTAACAGGAAAAGAGGAAGGCCTAAGATAAGGTTTATGGATGTTGTGAGAGAGGACATGCAGGTTAATGGTGTGACAGAGCAAGATGCAGAGGACATGAAGAAATGGAAACAGGCGATCCACTGTGGTGACCCCTAACAGGAGCAACCAAAAGAAGAAGAAGGTAATGACCAGAAATTGCACATAAATATCAGTAGGCACATCTCCAGGACTTTATCACATGAAAGTGCATTTACATCTTTTTAAGGAGCATAAACAAGCATTTTGATCATAGCTCATTTCCCCAACGCAAAGCAAGTGTATGACAGCCAAATGTCCCTGTTCCAATGTTCAAGTTCCTTGACATATTTCCTGGCATCCCTTGCTCCTATAACCTCCAAATCCCTGGTGTCACTTACTCTGACTTTGCATCAGTCTACTTATGACATGCAGTATGCACTGTCTGTATATAGTTTATAGTTTAATAACATCAGCTTCTAGAAACTTTGTAGCACTGCAGAATGTTTTGCCTTGTACAGGTACTTTTAACACAACTACTGAAACAAATATCTGTTCACTGCCAATTTAAATGTTTGCATTCAGTTTCCAGACAATGTTACATCATTTCTATTTTTGCACTAGAACCCAGGTGAGCTGCATACGTTTGCTTTCCAAATGTATGCTATACTATCTAAATTCCATGATCAATTTATAGGGTATTATAATTTAGTTTGACATAGTGGCCTCCTATCATAGGTTTATAAGCAGCTATTGGGCATGAGGTCCAGAAGACCATTGTGAAGCCCAACCCAATTTTCCAACTGCCATCAGAACATTGTTGGTTAAATGATTTGCTCAGAGTTGCACAATGAGAAAATAAAGGTTCTGGGGAGTTTAACCCTGGACATCTTAACAGTTATACACAATGTACAGTGCATAAATGCTGTAGGACAGTGGTAGCCCTCCATAATGCACCACGTCTAATCCAGCTTCCTCCACATCCTTCACATGGTGGCATGTACTACCTTAGGTTACACTAACAGGCCAGTTACAAGTCTCTTCTCTCTTCATGGGCTGTAAGTCTATGAATAATCACTGAATGCTAATTAAATGGAATTTTATTTGACAGTTCTCATCAAACAAGTAACAGTTATAGTTCAGTTTTGCTGCTCCAGGATTCATTGGTGTAGTCTACACCCTTTGCACTTTTGCTTTAACAACACATTCCACCACACCTTTCAACCTGTTGTCAGAAGACATCTGGGCAAAGCCATAAATAATGCTTTTAGCATAATGGTTATGGTCTTCACCCTATAGACATAAGGTATGGAGATTGATTCTGCTCTCAAGTTATTGGCTAGGCTTAAAATGGCCAGTCAGGGTAGTTAGCCTAGTGTAAACCTATGGGAGGGGGGGACAAAGGCCCACAAATAGGGACAATGTTTAAATATTTATGGGGGGGGGGAGACAAAGGCCCAAAAATAGGGACAATTTTTAAATATTTCTCTTAAAAACTTAGAAAGTTGATAGAATAACGGGTGTTGCATTAGCATGTATTTTGTGAAAGGTATGTAGCCTAAAACTCAAATGCCTGCCTTCATTTTCTGACTTCAATCCTCACTAATTTGGAAGAAAAACAAAACTTTTATGAGGAACACATCAAAAATATGAGGCAAGAGTTTGGACATTCTGTGAAAATCTGGACTGTTGAGAGGTATGCATTCTACCTGACATGAAAGCTTAAGTTTTCCAGCGTATTTACACTTCATAAACCTGCAATTATTATAAACAGGCTACAATGGAGTGATCACACTACCCTGTAGTTTGGTGTCAGGTATCTGTTCCGTAGGAGATAATGGAGTCTTTTGAGCAACAGTAGTTACAACGTGAAGATGTAGTGCAGATTCAACTCTTGGTGTCAGTTTAAAGAAGGAACACCACAGTAACAAAACATTTCACTCTCTTCCAATTTGTAAAGGTCTTTTATCTGCATGTTACAGATTGTCTTCATGTTGGCCATAACTCAGAACTTCTTAGCTCCTTATGGCACTAGGTTACTCATCCAGTTTACCTTTGCTCACCTTAGCCTTATTTTGTGTTACATGTTGTTTTATACAGTAAAATAACAGAATCTAATGTGAAAGTAGTTGAACATTTAATTTTAGAGTGTTTTTTTACCACTGAAGTAAATGCTTTCATTCTGGCTCTGCATGCTAGGGTAAAGAAGAGTTGTTCTGTGTCAAATATGCAAGGAAATGCATCCTACGTTTAGAAACATCATGGATTAACAACCACATCCTGGAAACTGTTGAACTGTAATACTAAATGCAGTAACAGGATAGGGTTAAGTGTTAATGAATAAAATTAAGCCGGATCTAAATTCCTGCTGCAGATGTCTTACATTTTTGTACAAATTCCAAAGTGCTGTTTAAATTCCATTCAGCAATTCTTTGTAGCTCATGAGTAATTAAATTTCATATTGGCTACACAACCAATCACTCAGTCACTACATACTAAAAGGCATATTTATTAAGGTAATAAAATTTGTAAGCTATACAGCAGCTGTTGAAAAAATCAGCAAAAGGTAGCACTCAAACAGAATCTACTTAACATTGTTAAAATATGCATTTAGTTTAACACAACTGCCACCGATCAGTGATATTATTTACTTATGTTCATTCAGTGGGAAGGTTCATTGCAGAAAGTCTATTTGGAGTGAAGGCTTGGTGAAAAAAAGTCTCTTGAGATGCAATATTTCCTCATAGAAAGTACATGCAATTTCCAAAGATGTCAACAGGGCAGTGCATTTTATGCCAATGGATTTGATCATGTTAAGTTTTGATTAACTAACAGTGTTTTTTGTTGTTGATATAATTTAGGTCACAAATGTGTGATCTAATAATCTAAACACTTCCATCAGTTAGATTATTTTTAATAGTAAACTGAATAAACATTCATCTAACTAAAGCCCTTT
>NC_056733.1:1076193020-1076258020 GCF_019279795.1 Protopterus annectens
TGACAGAGAGCGGATGTGAATGGGTGCCACTGCAGGGGAATTCAGGACAAATGTTTCTTTTTTGCAGATTGTTGCCTCTCCTTGGCCAGAGACCAGATGAATGATATGATTCTGTATAACAGCATTCACCAGTCCTTTAAAAATGATTTTCAACAAACCATGCAGCAAAGCACTCAAGGATCTAAGGGATAGGATTAGAACTTAAATGTTGTAACACCCCCCCCCCCAGGATGCTACAGCTAAATTTAGCCCCTTACATGAGAGCAAAATGCATCTTTCTTGATGGGGAAGAACAGTTATGCCTAAAATGTTCTTTTTATTCCTTGTCTAGTACATTTTAAGTTATATGTATTGTCCCTGGGAAGTCTAGCTGGGCACCAAAGCCCCTTAAAGCTCCAGTATGTGAAGTAGAATCAAAATCTTTTAAGTTATGTAGTATCAACAATGTCAGGCAGAATGCAATTAAAATAAACTTTACAATGTGAAAACAGATAAGATGGGACCTACACATACAGTAGTAAGGTTTATCATACGAGTTACACACAATACAGACAAAGATAAATAAATTACTATGCAGTAGGACAGATGTCACAATACAGAGTACCGAGTCATTTACAAAGGGTAGATAGCGAAAGGTTAATTTAATTTTGAGATATACATGAAATAAGTGGTAAAACAGTTAAGAGAGGCATAGGTAGAAGGTAGAGTGGGTGAAAAGTTATAGTTAGTAACGGAGTAGTGGAGATCAGAGGTATAGCAGTAGAGGAGGAAGAAAACTGAGATGTTATACTTATCCTGGAGATGTATAACTACAGAGACAGGATGTTTTGAGGTGTTTCCTTAGTTGTGTTTTGAATGCCTGCTGGTTTTCAAGAGGCCTGACATCATGAGTGAGAGCATTCCAGTGGGTAGCTACAAAATGAAGTGACAGACAGAAGGAGTTTTTCTTTAGAGTGAAGAGCTATCATAGGGTGCAATGCTGAGGTATGCCTTTTAGCGCTATATACTTTTCAGGGTAGTAAATTAAAGTATGAGCTAGTAGTAGTGTAGGTGATGTGGGAGTTCAGTCTAGTTTAGTTGTTTAAGGTGATAAGCTCTAAAGTGGTGATTTGCAGCCAATTGAGCTGTTTTATTGCAGATTTGTTCCAACTTTGTCTGTGTGGACATTTGTAGGTAAGTCAAGAGTGCTTGTATGGACATTTGTAGGTTAGTAAAGAGTGGGAAGGCATACATTATGGTAGCTAGGAGGTAGACTTTAGCTACAGTTTCCATGGTTTTGTCTGTTAGGTAGGGTTTTGTTCCATATAAGAAGCTGAGCTTTTGGTGTTTTCTTTTTAATAACGGTTTGGAAGTGTAGGTCAAATTTCAAGTTGTCACCAATGGTGACTCCCCTAGAGTTTGGTGTTAGGGACCTGTTCAGTCAAGATGCTATTTAAGGAAGTGATTTTGACAGGAATTTTTCTTTGAGAGAATGTTTTGGGGGGAGATGAAAAGCAGTAGTTTATTTTTTTTTTGGGGGGGGGGGGTTAAGTAGGAGTTGTGAGTTGTCTAGCTATGACTGTATGGACAAAGGATTAGTGAGTAATTTTTTTAAGTTGTTGTAGGTTAAAGGCTGTGCAGATGAGTGTAGCATCATCTGCATATTGTACAAGAGTGGTGTGTTTGGAAGCAGCGTGTAGAACATTTATAAATATGTTAAACAGGGGGGTCCAAGTATGGAACCTTGTGGCACTCCTACAGTAATGGGGGGATATTATTAGTATTTTGCTGCTGTTAGGTAGCTGTTAAACCAGAAGCGTGAGGAGGTGGAGAGACCTAAAGAGGAGAGTTTTAGTAATAGTTTATGGTGACAGATGGTGTTTAATGCTTTGGGCAGGTCTAGGAATAAGGACAATGCTTGAGTTCTGGTATTTCTGATTTTATTAATGGCATCAGCGAAGTGACGTAGGGCAGTAGTGGTGCTATGGTTCGGATGAAAAGCATGTTGTGTGTGGGACAGAAGATTGTTTATGGTAAAGAATTGCGGTAATTGGGACTGGATACACTTTTCGAATATTTTTGATAATGGTGCAATTGGTATGAAGTTGAAGTACTCAGCAGAGGGTCCCTTTACCAATAGGAAGTATGTATGCCTTCTTCCAAATAGATGGGACATGTGATGCTAGAATGGATCTGTTTATTCACATAGAGATATTTAGAATGGATCTGTCTATTAGTATAGATACTGGATATTTTCTTATGGCACTGGTAGACACAGGTTTGAATGTGAAGTGAGCTTCCATGGGGCTTTGTCGGTAGAGGGTTGATTTGATGGTGGGGTTGTCTTTGATAAGGGAGGATACAGCCTGCAGGAAGTATTTGTTAAAGTTATTAGTCACTGTTGCTAAAGTGTATTCTGGGGAGAGAGTGGGTTGTTGACTTTTGTCTGGATTTAGTAGATTTTGGACCAATGAGCAGAATTTGTTAGGATTATTTTTGTCTGCTTACTATAAGTAAAAGTGGTGAAGTTTTTTGTCATGCCTTATAATGTGTTTGGTTTTAGTTCTTATCTGTCTGCAGTGCAGAAGTTTTTTCTTGGATTTGTTGGTCTGCTATGCTTTCCAGGCCTTGCCTCCGAGCACCATTAGTTGAATACTCTAGTTAGCTATATTGCTGGATTAAGTTTAACTTCTTTTCTCCTGATGGGAGCATGTTCATTTAGTATATCAGTAAAGGTTTTGCCAAATTTGAAAGTCCCTTCATCTTAAGGTAACATTTTTTAACATATTCTAATTGTATTGGTTGAGAGTGAAGGTGAAATTATCTACATTAAGACTGGATAGGTTATACATATTCCTGTATGTGTGATATTTTACTAGATTGCTTACAAGCCTGTTAACAAAACTTGGCAGTAGTCACTTAGGTTGTCAGATAGTGTGCCATAGTTATATATATTACTGGGTTTAGTTGAGAGAATACAGTCTAGAGAAGAGGCCTTAGAGGAGGGTTTGTTATGTCATGTTGGTGCATGGATGAGCTGAGATAAATCATACAGGTAATGGGAGTATCAGATACAATATAGGTTCAGTCTATGCTAAGGTCCCCAAGGATGATGGGTTCTGGGGGTATTTTGGTAGATGCCCAGGATAGTATGTTCTGTGCTGTGTTGAGGTTACTGCCAGGATGATATATAAAGCTATGAAACATATGGTCTTATATGAGTTAACTTAAGTAAGGCTTAAAGAATCTTCGCAATCTTGAATGAGGGATGCTTTTTCCGATAAGGGTTAAGTTCAGGTGTTTTGGGTATATAATAGCTACCCACATACTTTTTGGATATGTGGTCTGCTTGAAGGATAGTATATCCTGGTGGGAGGATTTTGGTGTTTTTGACTTCCGGTTTTAGCCATGTTTCTGTGATACTGAGGATGTCAGGGTTGTAATGAGATATGAAAGCATGCAGTTCAGTTACTGTTTATACATTTTAGACTTGTTTTTCTCAAGTTGCAGGAGTGAGATGTTACACTATTAATGGTTGTGTAGGCCATTATGGGAGAGGCTGTTGTGGTTGGACCTGGGTTGGGATGAATATCACCACATAGTTGCAGACTGCATAGGGATATCTGGAATAAACACTGCCGTTTGGTTTTAAATTTGTTCTTTGTGACTAATTTGTGAGATTAGTTATTTTTATATAAGTTTTTTTAGAAATGATGGATGTGAGATAGGTTGTAAAGGTTGTCACCTATACGAAATGAAATATGGGACTAATTGCCATTGAGAACAATGGACTGAGCAATGGGCATAAGACCGGTGTTGAGAGGGGTATGATAATTGGCTATGTGTGCTAGAAAGGCAGAAAAGTGAATTGTAGTACTTTAAATATCATGGTAATTATTATGCAAGTGTTCATTTGGTGAAAATGTAAAGGCGTTGTTGAGTTACAATGTAGAAAAAATTTCACTGAAAGAAAGAAGATAGAAAGGGGTTAGTGGATGTGTGAAGGAGGGGCAAAAAGTATAGATCATAATTTGTTTTGTTACTGGTGGTAAAGTGGTGGATGGGGATGAAACTAGGATAAGTGTACACGATGTGGGAGTGTGTGGGAAATGGGGGTAGGGTATTGGAGTGGAGTGAGTCTGAGCAAAGTGATGGTAAACTGAGCAGGAACAACCAATCAGGTACTTCAATGGAATGCAGTTCCTCCCCCAACAGACAGTATTTCACGAAAAACAATCAGTGAGGTAGAATGTCCATGGATACAAAGACAAGCAGTGGGATTCATTAAGCAAAAATCTCCATGCTGGAACAGTGTAGCCTCTCCTGCATGGAATATGGCCGCCGAGCGATTCAGGAAACAGCCGATCTGATGTGCACGAGCCTGCCGACACTGTTCCTGCACGGAAAGCCATGCAGAATGTTAATTACCTCATTTGCTAGTGAAAACCATACAAATGAGGTGAATTAGTGATTCAGGAAGCAGGTAGACATCTGTGCAGGAACAGTGCTAGTTGCAGAAATGTTTTCGGTTAATAACCAAACACATTTCTGCAAATAAAACGGAGGCATGACAGCTCAAATAAAAGCATCTATTATAAACTTTAGGCATGCCAATGGCCAAATATATGGCCAGTGACATAGGGAAAGTGTTTTATTTAATTTAAAAGTATTTTTTTTGGCCGATCTCGGCCGTTTAAGCATAGGGCAGCAGCAGGCAAACGGGATCGTGCCGAAAATAAAAAAAAATATTAAAACTCAATTTTAGGGGAAATCTGCATTTTGCCATTATAGTCAATGGCATGCAGAAACAAAACATTACCAGGGAAAACTGATTGTCAAGGGGAAAGGCTCAGTGTCAGAGCAGTAACTATGGACTAAGGTAGTGGGGTATGCAAATGAAGAGAAATTTTCTGAATCACAAAATATTCTAAGTCCACACACTGCACCTAACCATGTAGGTGCTAGAACAGGATAGTGTAGGCAGGAGGAGCAGCTAACATGAAAAGGGGGTGTGTCATGCTTGCTTTAAGCACATTGGAGCTCCATTGCCCGAGTTTGCACTTAGCTAAAGACAGCTAAGCAAGGGGGTGTGTCTGAGGCTTTAATGTCTTACACCATAAATGAAGACCATGTTCACATCCAGGGAGGGCCATTTCTGCTAAAATGTGTTTACCTTAGCTAAACGGGTGTGCACGGTGTGCACTGGGACTTAAAAAAAAAATGGAAATAGCAACACTGTTTACAGTTAGGCAGCGGGTTTGCAGGCCATGCCTCGGGGCTTAAAAGGGGCAGAAATGGGAAGAGGGAAAAGAAAAAAAAAGGGAAATAGCAAAATACAACCACTCAAATACAAGTAAAATAGCTGGCAGGTGGAATGTCTCAATGTTAGCCAATCACACAGGAAGTATCTTCAGCACACCACTATAAACTATGCAAACACTTTCCAGTCTGTTTTTTCTCACAAACTCTGCACCATAGGTGTACACATATGGGGGAATTTTAACTGGCAAAACTAGCAAAAAATGTTAGAGGCTGCTGTAGCTTTGATCTATCAGTATGTGCAAGAGGCTGAGGGCACTGAGGAGGATAATGTGACAAACGACTCAGACCGAGGAGGAGGAGAAGAGTGTTCAGACCCTGTGTAACCTACCAGGGGCTACATGATCTGAAGATAGTTTAGTGCTACAGGGGGGACAGGGACATACTTCAGCAACTCATTGAACTGTGCCGGCCTCACCTCAGACCCAGAACCAACAGAGGGCAACCCATCCCAGTGGATACCAAGGTATGTGTAGCCTTAAAAATACCAGCTACAGGTACTTTCCAAAGACCAACTGGGGATATCATGGGGGAGGGGGTCTCACAGGCATCTTCATCCAGGATACTACACCAGTTCCTGGATGACATGCAACCACATGCCGTTGAGCACATTTATTTCTCCAGCACCAGTGAGGAGAGGATCAGCAATATATGTCTCCTCCACAATGTAGCAGAATACCCGGAGGTACTGGGTGTCATAGACTGCACGCACATCCACATCAAAGCACCACCCAGTGACCAGGTTAGGGACTACCTAAACTGCAAGGAGTTCCACTCCATCAACTACCAGGTCATGTGCGATGCCCAGAGCATTATCATGAATGTGTGTGCTGGTAGCCCTGGAAGCTATCATGACTCCCACATCTGGCATTTGTCACAGCTGTACCAGGCATTTGCCAGTGGGGACATCCCATATGCCATCTGGTGGGGGGATGCTGGCTATGCACTGGAGCCCTGGCTGATGACACCCATCAGAAATGCACACACACCCGCACAAGAATGCCATAGTGAGGCACACGCACAAACCAGGTCATTATAGAGCATCATCAATGCACACACACCCACACAAGAATGCCATAATGAGGCACACACACAAACCAGGATCATTATAGAGCATGTGTTTGGGATGCTCAAGTCATGGTTCCGCTGTCTTGACATATCTGGTGGAGCCTTGCAGTACTCTCCAGCCACATGTGCACACATGTTCATAGTATGCGCCATGCTACAGAATATGATCCTGTGGAAACAGCTGCAGCAGGAACAAAATGGGAAAGGGCTACACAGCCCCCCACCATTGCCAAGCTCTCCACAGGCACAGATGGACTCGGAGGAGGAACATCCTGAGCCTTCCCCTGAAGACAGACAGAGGCATGCCCAGTATGCCCTGGCCTTGGCAAAGAGGCAACCCATAGTACATACACTGACACTGTATGGACCGAGGGACTGATCTCTCTCTCTGATTCACACACACAGTAAAATGGATGCCAAACAGCACACCACCTATACCTTACCATGTATAGGCAGTGTACTGCATACATCCGACATAATCAGCCTCAAGTACCATCCTCACAACTGCCTCAGGCACAAGGTAAGTCAGTCTTCTTAACAATAAATGAATGGAGTAAAATGTTCTGATAAAATATCTATGGTAATGATGCAAGCATGCAAGGTAATGGGGTGGCTTACTGGAATAGCAGCAGACAATTGACAGCTATGCGGGACTGCAGGAAATGTATCCACATTATGCAGTACCACCCTAGTTGACAAATACCACTGCAGTATATGTGATGAGCCAAATAACTGGGGGTAATAGGTCACATGCATGGATGTCAAAGTGGGGGTCCCATACTCACCCCCAGCCTCACCCAGCAGATAAGCTGTAGAAAAACATACAGAAATGTCTAGCAAAGGCTCCCACATGGTGACATCCATGAAATTCCCACCTACAGACTTACACAGTGATATAACAACAGGTCTGGCAGTGGCAGCATGGCTTTGAAAGGTAAGAAGTCCAAAACTAAAATGTTTATGCCAGAACAATCTGACCTGTGGTCGATACTGTTATGTCTGTAGTCTCAAAGATAGGGCATACCACTATGCTAAATGGGACCAAAATGTTAAGCAAATATCTGCACAGTCTGTGCAAATGTGAATTGTGAACAGAATTGTCACTGCCCCCACCCATAGTCACATAGAAATGCAGTTACATGTCCCTAGCTTAAGCAGCATCCAGCTGTCAACTAGAGTGATGGCTCAACACAAACAGAAAGAAATTGTCAGTAACACCCCGTCAACATACTGGTGCTATCCCAGAGGTGTCTACTACCTGGCAGCCTGGGAACATATGATCATCAGAATGCACTGCCTTGTTACAGATGGCCTCTGGCAAATGCCCATGCCTCTCACCCAGTGTCCTGTTAGGGAGTGTCATGGGGTCCATAACACCGACATGACACAGTCTACAAAATGCAAAAAAGGCCATGCTGCTAACTGCTAGAAGCAAACCTGCCAGCCTCAGAGAGCCAGAAATTTGGACAAGGCCATGAATAATAGGGCGATAAAGGTCCAAAGAGAAGGACATATTTGAAATACTGCTCTAATTATGTTAGAAAGTTGATGGAATGATCATATTAGCATGGAATGTCTGAAGGGTATGAAGTCAGAAACTACAATGTCAACTATCAGTAATATCTGACTTCAACCTTGAGTGACTTGCAAAACACTTTTTCTTGAAAACCACACTCATTTGGGTAACCAACCAGATATATGCGTCATGAATCTGGACATTCTGTGAAACTCTGTACAGTCAATAGGCAGGGCTGGGAGTCTAAACATGGGAATGCACTCATTGCGGGCAGTCCTAACCCTGGAAGATGGTGACATGTGTGTACCCACAGAACCATGGCCCACAGCCATGGTGAATAACACTCCCTTCCCTGATCCCTCATCCTATGCAACATCCTGACCCTAAAATGTGGCCAGCCAAGCCAAATGAGGTGGGCCATTCATATATGTGAGACACACACACACACACACACACACACACACCTCCAGGCTGGTCAAACAGTCTGACACACACAAGACCCTCCAAGCACAGTCAACCTTTGAGAAGACCCCTATGCAAAGTACTGATAGCTATAGGCCAATATATCTGACCCAGGACACCCCCCACATATCTTATCCCATACAAATCTATCTGGAGTCTGCCTGTCACCCTGATCCTGCCTGACTTATATTACCCAACCATGGACTGCAAGTCAAACCATGCCAGAACAGAAATGCACAGAGATTCCACCATTGTAATATATCACCAAGGTGCTGGACCATTTCCACAGCTCCAGCAGTCAGTTGGTTGTAGACACAACTCTCAACAGGCTGGATTGTGCAAGAATGCCTAGCATTTGTCCCATAATATTGGTGTGTGCATCATCCATCCTGTATTCCTCTGGTAAATCACTATGATGATCTAAGGAGGTATGTCACAAGGTACTGAAATAATACATGACAGTGTCATGTATCATATATGTCAGATGTCTGCTAAAACAAACCCTGTATTCTTAGTAACCCATACATTACTAAGAGAAATAGTCACAATCACCGTATGGTCCATTGTCTCCCCATTTTGATAGGCTATCTCCAGATATCCTGTACCAACATGTTGAGAGGTTTGGCTGTAGCACAAAATAAACTGGACTGGAGTACAACAATCCCTGGAATGGAGTCCCACATTTATTATAGAAGGTCACACTGGGCATGCTCATACACTTAGAGAATTGTCAGTAGGATCCAATTGTCAGTAGGATCTAAGAATTACCAGGCCTTTCCCACCCAGTGCACTTCCCATTGCCCTACTTTAGCAGTCCTGTAGATGTCTGTAACCATAGAAGTACCTTTCATCAGGCCTCAGCCCTATAAGCTCTGTGGCATGTGCGATAACTGTGTAACACTGTAGTACAAACAACTAGCAGGGTAGGAGTACTAATCTCAGTCCTGGCAAATGTAAAAATGTTTGTGTGTCTATAAGTTAAAGATTTGGGGTCCATTCAAACTTGGGTTGCCAACTTTACATGTCATAAATTCTGGACATGTACATGAAAGTAAAATGCGGTACCCCCCCCCCACACACACACAGTCATTCCGGTGTCCCATTACTTGGCTATCTCTCCATTTCTCCCCAGTTGTCATAAATCCTGTTCAAAACTCTGTGTGCATACTATTTCCTGCTTTACTTCTACAATGATTACAGATATTTGGATTTAATGTAAAACTTTTATTTCAAATTTTACAGCACAAACACTAATAGACATTTGCTAAACAAAGCAATACAGTCTCTCAATAAAAACAGACATACATTTAATACTTCTTTGGTTTTAAAACTCACATTCACTGAAACAGCATTAAAACCTACATTCAAAGAAAATGCATGTGGCCAGTGGTGGATTAAGTTTATCTCTGGGCTTTTTCAAGTCATAGGCCCTTTCCACACATTTTTAAGGCCATGCAAAAGTTCTTTGATTCACCTTCCTGACTGTATTAAATTATAATACATAATAATTAAATTATATCCCTTGTATAATACAGCACTACTTGTTAGACCATGTGTTAAATTTATAGTTTTAAACATTTTTCCAATAAGCATTGAAACAAAACACATGAACCAATAATGACAAAACTGCCCAATTCAGAACATTTCAACCATAAAAGGCCAGTCAAACTTCTGTCATTAGAATCCGGCAATATCAGTCAATATGCACAGTCTCTGCAGAAGTAAAAGCCATCTAAATAATTTCACATTAACAAGATCTGTAACTAATGAAAAGGTTGCTGCTAGCAAACAATTTTATAGTTCAGTGTTTCATCTACAAATTAATGCATGCTGACCTTGAAGAATTGATTGCCTATGTTACATTAAAAAATGGTAAGCTGGCAATATTGCAATAGGAAATTGATGGCAAACTGAAAACAGGCTCATAGTTACTAGGCATCTCATCCAAAGGAGGATATACTCAGGACTGCAGCACCCTACCCCATTAAAATAAAACACAGTATAAGCAATCCATCTATATGCTGTTGGAGTAGAGCCCACAGCCTTTTAGATCAATATACAATATACAAGTATGCTACCTGTTGTGCTACTAACACTGCTTTAAAGTTCTAAACCAAAATAGTGATACCATTTGCTAAACAAAACAGTTGCACATTGTAAACAGACTTAGAATGAGCAGCAGTAATCTTCTTTTCCCTTGAAGCTCACAATTCCTTGAAAAGGTACTTGAAACTAAATTCCTTGAAAATTGCACCTGAAACTCAGTTCCTTGAAAAACACAGCTTGGTAGTTAGGGTAGAGGATTCAGGTTCTTGCTTCCTGTAGCTAAGGTACAGGGCTTGAGCCTAAGCAAATTAGTAACCACCTGCTAATCCTCACTAGGGCATTTCACTCTCTCACACACACCTCAAACTCAGTTTAAGAAATCTGGACAAAGCCTAAAATCTAGCAATGGCAACCAATTTTACATTTTACTTTTGAGACTGTTCCAGGCCCAGAGGTTTGATATAATTTTCATTCTGTGTACTGCCACAGGCCTATACTTATGTATCCTGCAATGGACTAGCATTCTGTCTAGGACTAATGCTTGCCAATAAAGCCCCTCACTTCTCTCCCCCTCAGGGCAATTACTCATAAGTCAATAACAATGAAGTAAAATAAACAAGAGGCAAACAGCAAATCAATTATTTGTAAGTGCCAGCAGACTAGAAGCTTCAGTAAGAATAAAATGTTGCATGCGCTGCAGTTATGACTGGATTAGAGAAAACTCAGAGCAAGCACCAGCCGGACTTGCGCTTTGCCTGGGTTTTTTCAGAAAACAGTCTAAATGTCTTCTTTCTAATTCAAATTCCACACGCGCGGAAGGCAGAAGTAAACAAGTCACACAGCAGCTGTTTTCGCCTTCTGCACCCGGATGCAAATGGCGTTCTTACCTAAAAAAAAAAAAAAAAATTTTTTAAACTGAAAGAAAATGTGCACCATTTTTTCTGGACAATACAGGCATTCTCTGTTTTTCTTGACCGTGTCCCTTAATTCCAGACAATCCAGAAGAATTCTGGATGGTTGGCAACCCTAATTCAAACCCAGTACACTTCCCATTTCCCAACTTTAGCAGTCCTGCAGATATCAGTCACTTTAGAAGTCCCTTTCATCAGGCCTCAGCCCTATAAGCTCTGTGGCATATGCAATAACTGTGTAACACTGTAGTATAAATAATTGGTTAGGTATGAGTTCTAATCCCAGTTCTGGCAAATGTGTGTGTGTGTGTATGTGTAGTTTAAAGTACTTTTGTGGCCTCCCTCACCCAGTACATCACCCATTGCCATATTTTACAAGGGCTGGTGATGTTCCTCACCTTATAAGTACCTTTGGGCAACCTTCACCCTATAAGCTCTGTGGCGCGTGCGATAAATGCGTAACACTGTAGTAGCAATAAATAGATAGGTAGGGGTTCTAATCTCAATCCTGCCGTGTGTGTGTGTGTGTGTGTGTGTGTGTGTGTGTGTGTGTGTGTGTGTGTGTGTGTGTGTGTGTGTGTGTGTGCATGTGAGAACAGTATCCTGTCAGTGGGGGGGGGTTGTTGTGTTTGTGTGAGAACCATATCCATTGGGGGTTTGCTACTTTTTGCTGTTGCCCACCCAGTACATGTCCCAGTGTCCACATTGCAAGGCCCACAGTTGTCATCCACTGTAGAAGGACCTGTAGACATTGTGCAGCCCTATACGCATTTTGCCATGTGCAATAACTATGTGATAGTATGGAGTAAATAAGATAGGCAGTCCAGCTAATCCTTGGATATCACTCCCCACTCAGGAATCATACACAAACACATTCAGGTAGGCAGCAACCCTTACATCAGTAGGTGGTCTACAAACTGGCTCACAGATAGAACCCACAGTATGAAAGCAGTGGACCCCATGTCAGACTGCTGAATAGTTATGAGTGGAGTCCCACAGGTTGTGGACCTGGGTCCTCTCATGTTTGGGATCCACACCTCTAAGGACGAGCCCAATATGAAGGCACCCTGGCTCACAATGTTTGCAGATGACTACAAGGTGCATGCTATTATTACCCTCCCACACCATGAGGCTGACATCCTTCACAAAAGGTCTCTCTGAGACCCATGACTGTTGTCAGAACCCTGGACATAAGCTCAATGCCCGATGATGTGCCGCCATCCCCTTTGGGTACGACATGGTTCCCATAAAGTAATGCATTGATGGTAGTCCACTGAACACTGATGTTGGTATAAGGGAGCTGGGAACACAGGTTGATAGTGAGCTCTCTGTTGATCACCACAATGCCACTGTCATCTGAAAGTCCTTCCATCTGTCACTTCTCCAGATTAAGATTGTTGAATCCAGGAATTAAAAGGACAGTGTTTCCCTGTACTCTCCCCTCAGTAGGCCAGTCAATTTATACTATGGCCCATTTGTCATGTACCCCACTGGACACCTGCAACAACAGGAGAGGCTGCAAATGTACCTCACAAAGAGGATCTTAGGTACTACACACTTGCCCATATGGACAGACTCCAACAACTCCAATGAATATCTGTCTCATATTGGCTACATAGGTGTGATTTCTGCCTGACATACACAGCTATGTCTGACCCAACCCTGTCAGGAATGTTACATCTGAAGAAACCAATCTGTCCACACAACATGACCCAGATACCTCAACCCCATCCTTATAATCAACAGAACATGCTGGAGGGACAGGATCACAACCCAGAGACTGGCCACACTATAGAATAGACATCACATACATGTTAAGCAGCGCACATCACTGGCCTTCTTCAAGAACAAATCTGGAGGAGTTGATGGGGAATACAATACCCACCCTGGGATCAAGCCAGTTACTATAATCAGTAGACACACTGGGAAGTATCAACAGGTGGCATGATGCCAATATATTCCCATGGGATAGCCTTGTAAAGCCTCCATGGCCATTTGCCAAGTAAACACCTATAAATCTTTGAACCTATGGATCTCAGTACTGTCAAATGTGTGTGTGTGTGTGTGTGTGTGTGTGTGTGTGTGTGTGTGTGTGTGTCTGTGTGTGTGTGTGTGTGTGTGTGTGTGTGTCTGTGTGTGCATTAGTGTGTATAAAAGTGTTTGTCAGTGTGTAAACATGTGAGTGAATGTAGTTGGTGGCGTGTCTCACCCAGTACAACTACCACTGCCATACCTTACAAGTGCTGTAGATGTTATTCAGTATATAGGTAACTTGGAACACTCCTCAACCTATAAACTCTGTGGTGTGTGCAGTAACTGCATAACACTACAATACCATAGCTAGGGGTTCTAATATGAGTCCTGTCAAATGTGTGTGTGTGTGTGTGTGTGTGTGTGTGTGTGTGTGTGTGTGTGTGTGTGTGTGTGTGTGTGTGTGTGTGTGTGTGTGTGTGTGTGTGTGTGTGTGTGTGTGTGTGTGTGTGTGTGTGTGCATTATTGTAAGTATGTGTATATGTAGGTTACAGTGTTTTGTGGCCTTTTTCAGCCAGTACATCACCCATTGTCATAATTTGCAAGGCCTGGTGATGTCCCTCACCTTAGAAGTCCCTTCAGACATGTGTCACCCCATAACCTTCATGGCAAATGTGATAAATGCGTAACAATGTAGTAACAATAAATAGATAGGTAGGGGTCTAATCTCAGTCCTGGCAAATGTGTGTGTGAGAAGAGTATTTTGTGTGTGTATGTTTGCATGAGAACGACATCCATTGGATGGGCATGGTTTCATATTTTATGCCATGGTACTCACAGTACACATTCCTAAGTCTACTGTATGAGGTCCGCTGTTCACATCAACTGTAGTAGTATCTGTAGACACTCTTCAGCCCTTTAAGCCCCATGCAACAGTATGGAATAGTATGGTCCGAATAACACGATAGGTTGGTCTGCTAATGTCAGTTCTGGCAAGTGTGTGTGTGTGTGTGTGTGTGTGTGTGTGTGTGTGTGTGTGCGCGCGTATATGTGTCAGTGTGTGTGCGTGTTGGTGTGTATAGCAGTGGTTGTGAGTGTTTAGACTTGTATGTGACACTATTATGAGTACTCTCACACCCAGTATACCCACCATTGCCATACCTCACAAGGCCATGTGATGTTATTCACCTTACAGGTACCTTGTAACACTCATCACACTAGTAGTCCTATGCCACCTGCAATAACCGCATAATAGTGTGCTACCACAACTTTATGGGTAGGGGTTCCAAACACAACACTGGCAACTGTGATCCTGTGCATGCATGTGTGTGTGTCTGTGTGTGTGTGTGTGTGTGTGTGTGTGTGTGTGTGTGTGTGTGTGTGTGTGTGTGTGTGTGTGTGTGTGTGTGAACAGTATTCTCTGTGTGTTTGGCTGACACAATATCCTCTGGGGTTGAAATCTGAGGTGTGTTCCACCTACCACACTTACCATTGTCCACTCTATAACAACTGATGTCAACCACCATAGAATTACATACAACCTCTCAGCCCTTTAAGCTGTGAGATACATGCAAGAACTGTTACACAGACCTGAGAAATGTGTGCAGATGCAGCTGTACCTCCACTATGACATGGTTGATGTGTTACATCACTGCCATACCCCTCATTGGTGATGTCTGCAGGGCCATATCTTGCTGACACACAGACACCTTGGACAAAAACAGAATACAGCATGGGAGAACACATTCACTTAGTGTTGCTAACACCAATAATGCATCATGGCTGAAAAGGTACACACACACTCTGATGTGTACCCATTACAAATGTCAGATGACAGCACCTTACCCAGCATTAAATAGTTGCAATCTACTAAAGTCACCCTGTGCATCAGACCCATATTAGTATGTCCCTGCATCAATGGTATGGATGGCAGGGATATGGCACAGGTATCATCATATACAAAGAGTCTTGTGTGGGTTTGCCAAAAGCCTAGGCTGGGCCATACGGCTGACATAATGTGTGTGTGTTTGGGGGTGTTCATTAAATTGGCTGTGCAGGGGTGGTGTGTGTGTGTGTGTGTGTGTGTGTGTGTGTGTGTGTGTGTGTGTGTGTGTGTGTGTTTTGGGAGGTGACTTGTCTGATAGTGATGTGTGAGTGTTTGTATGCACACAGTAACGCCATCTAGGCAGCCTACACCGGGGTATTTTGGACAGCTGTGGACCATACATGGCAGGGTGTACAGTTCACCATCTCTGGCCATGGACACAGGAACTGGGCCTTCCAAGGGTATCACCAGCACCACCAGGGCCGAGTCCAGATGCAGTACTACTCCCTGATGGTGACTGCTGCCTGCTGAATCTGCATCCCTGTTGCAACTGGTCAGGACCATGTGCCCATGGCCTGCTGCATCGTGGCATGGACAGCACACCCCTTTAGTAGTGCTAGTGGCACTGCCAGTATGGGAGCATGATGGTGCATGGCCACGTAGACCCTCAGCTGATCATGGTGCTGCCCTAAGTCCACATGGCTGCTGGCCATCGTCCAACAAACACTCAAGCACAGATATTCCGTGGTTGAGGAGTGTCAAGGTCTCCCCCACCATCTATCTATGACCTCAATACACTCACATACGGCCACAGTGAGTTCATGAATATCGCCATGGACACCAGGGACATGCTTATCCATGACCCTGAGTATATGTCTGGTATTACATTCATTACTTGCCTGTGCCTCCATGATGGCCTGAAACATGTGTCTGGTGAGTGCTGCTGTGGCACTTGCAACAGGGGCATGATGGGCTGCAATCCTCCTCTAAGCACCCCTGCCCATCTGCCTGTGTGGGACCTTGCCAGCACTCTGGCTATGGCTAGTGCCTGCAGCCTCACTTTCCATAGTCACAACAGTAGCCTGTTCCATGCCACCACCCACCAACTGTCCATTATCTTTGGCCACTGGTAACAGGGTATGTGTGGGCATTGTGACTGTGTGTGGGGATGGAGCTGACAATAGTGGGATGCCAACTGATGGCACAGATTCAGCCCCTGACAATCCCACCTGTGCTTCAATATGAGTAACATCATGGTCAGAGTCCGCAGAGACACTGACATCAGAATCAGAGTGGGAGGGACCATGGCCACCATGTCCACCTGTGAGGAAAAAACAGCTTATGTAAATTAATAAAAAAACACAATCACCAGCACTTCACCACTTCACCAGTATTTCTTCTTTATTCAAATAGCGATCTGGCACCTCGGCCTTTCGCCTTCATGGATCACAATACATTCATATTTTAGCAAATGTATATACACACACACTCTAATTAACACAGCCAACTAGCATTAATTAGTTAATTCCTATTAGACATTTAAAGTGATACAATTGTTACTTTCACATATAATATCCACCATTTCATCAGTATTTAACTACAAAAATATAGAAATATAAATAAATCAATACAAATATAAATATGATTATAAATTTAAATATATGGAATATTGAACATAACAATAATCATTAATTGTTAAATACCCAATTCATGATTCAGACCAAGGGGCTTTAAGGTCTTAAACTTCAAGATCATTCTAGTTTCTAACTCAAGCAGTTTACTTACATGGTCCCCCCTCTCTTTGAAAAAGGCTTACGTAATACACAAAATTTTAAACTACTAGGGGAACCACCATGTTTTACAAGGAAGTGTTGGGCAACAGGGCTAAATTCACTATGGTTTCTAATATCTTTTAAGTGTTCTAGAACCCGAGTTCTAACCATACGTTTAGTCTGCCCTATATACCACATATCAGCACAAGAACAACCCAGAATATATACCACCCTATCGATCTGCTGTTAAAGTATAATCTAGGGACAAATGTTATACCATTAATAACATTCAGATTCTTAACCCTGTCACATATACTACAATGGCCACATGGAAAAGTGCCAGAAGGTAAATAATTAATATTATTCCCGTTCACAAAATTATGATTTAACAATTCCTTTAGATTCTCCCCCCTCTTAAAAGAGAAGGCAATGTGTTTCAGGAACAAATGGCCAATATTTTCATCCTCACTAACAATGTGCCAATATTTCCTCACTATTTTAGTTAATTCCTTTGAAAAGGGAGAAAATCTTGTAACATAAAAAAGCTTTTTTTCATCATCAGTATCCCTTATGTTATACATTTTATCTTCAAAATTCTTATTCATATTCAATGCATAGGATAGTTCATGTGGACCATCCTAAAGGTCCCCCAGTACTTTATATTTACATCTCAAAAGGTGAGTTTCATCATAACCTCTTTCACTTAACCTTAACAAAACCTTATCCAGCTCATTAACCCTTTCATTCCCATCACTAGTGTGGTCATAAATTCTTTTAAATTCACCAATTGGTAGTGAATTTAATAAGTGTCCAGGGTGCATACTGGTAGCATGTAAAAACATATTCACTGAAGTTGATTTTCTAAATAGCCTAAAGCCAGTAAATTCTCCAACATTATATAGGGTAACATCCAATAAATTAATATATTCCCTGTTTAATTCATAAGAAAAGGTTAAACCATGTTCATTATTATCAAGGGTCTCAAAGAAACCCAAAAAGTCATTGACATCACCCTTACAAATGAAAATAAGATCGTCTATAAAACGCTTATACAATATGACATTGTTCTTAAAAAACTGGGTAGGGTAAATAAATTTCTTCTCAAAAAATCCCATGTATATAATAGCATATGAGGGTGCAAAAGCAGCCCCCATAGCCATACCTTTTAACTGCAGAAAAAACTCATTATTAAAAGAAAAATAATTATGAGTTAAACAAAATTCAAGTAAATTAATCAAAAAGGTGGTTCTGGGTCCATCACCCATCATTTCCATAATAGATTCCAAACCCCATCTGAGACTAATATTTGTATAAAGGGATTTTACATCAACAGTAACCCAATAGTAGTCATTTTGCCATCTAATCTGAGACACTTCACTTAACAGATCCTGAGTGTTGGAAATATGTGCTACAACCTTCTTTAAATGTGCTTTCAAGTGGAAATCCCCAAAAATATTAACATAACTTAAAAATGAACCAACCCCTGACACAATGGGTCTACCCGGGGGTTTACTCAAACATTTATGCACTTTAGGCAAGGCATAAAGAATGGGGGTTATAGGTTTCTTAATATACCATCTACCTACATCCTTATGAGCAAAAAAGCCAAGATGTTCCCCTCTTTCTAATAAAGCCAGAAGTTCATCATTATATTCCACTATTGGGTCCTTTTTTAAACATTTATATTCATCTGCATTATTCAGCAAACCAGCCACCATTTCACAGTAATTTTGTTTATTTAAAATGACACAGTTACCTCCTTTATCAGCACACTTAAAAATAAACTCAGTTTTTTTGTTTTTCAATACTTTGAAGAGCAAGCCATTCATTTTTGTTTAAATTATAATATTTCTTTTGCTTTAAAAATTCAGTAAGTGTCACAGATATTTCTTTAGACAAAACTTTCACAAATACAGAGATGGCAGGCACCATAATATTAGGTACAAATTTCTTATCAGTTGCCAAGTAGGGTAATGTTAGCTTCCCATATCCAGTGTGATAACAACTAGAATTATCTATTATTTCATCCAAACAGGTGAATTCAGCATCATCATAATCATAAATTGACATATTTAATAGATGCTCATCAAATTCATTATTAGAACTGTCTGAATGAACATTCTCAGCAGAAATGGCAGCATTTTTTTGAAAGCAAACTTTCAAATGCAATTTCCTACTGAATGCCTTTAATTCTAAGTACAAATCAGCAAAGGAAGGGAAGTGTGTAGGCACAAAATTACCCTTTAGCAATACATCTTTCATATCATTTGTGAGGTTCAAGTCAGATTCACAACATACAAAGTCTGTTCGTTGTACTCACTTAATTCTTCTTTACTTTAAGCGATTTCTTCCCTTTCTGCCATTTCTCCCCCGGCTAGATTTATTTGCCTGAAAGGAGTGGTCATTAATCGGAGAGACTGAAGTGCCATTAGCACCTTCAGCCTCCAAAGTTAAAGAAGCTGAATTATCAGCAAATGTAACATTTTTTGAAACATACTTAGTTACATTTTGTTCCGCTGATGACGCTGACACACTCCGCCACTTCTGGTAGCCGCTTCTAACCTTTGACCTGCTTCGCATTGGCTCATGCTGCCAAGAAAAAAGAATTCCAGTCTCATAGTCTTTTAAGTCCCTTATTAACTGGTTTCTTTTGTGCTGGATAATATCAGTCTCTAATTTAGAGATCTTTTCATTTATTTTAGAGATCTGCACTCTATAACAGGACTCCTTCACCACCTCGTCCTGTAGGTGCAAGATATCTGCTTTCAATTTATCATGCGCTCTCATATTTCGCTTGACCAAAATACGGAGCCAATTCAGGGTACATTCCAAAGAGGCTTGCTTCCATTCCTCAAAGAGATCGTTCTCCTCTTCCAAGAATTGTGTAGCAGGAAACTTATCAATTCTTAGCCCTCCTGGAGTCAAATTAAGGCTTATATACTTCTCTAGAAGTCGAGTATCCCAAAAAAGAGCAACTTCTTTGGCCATCAGTCTCTCCAACTGCTGAGAGCGCCCATCCGAATTACGATTTCCACCAACATTCCAGGGATCCAGCAAAGTGAACTTTTTTTCTCGTTCACTCACAATATCAGCAAAAAAAAATTCCTCCTGGCAAATCAAGCTGCCCAGGAGTCCCAGTTGTCTGCGACATGTTAATACTGGTATAAGTGCTAGTGAAAATACTCCAAATACAAATCCAAAACACCAGCAAACGAAATAAAATAAAAAAACACACAATCACCAGCACTTCACCACTTCACCAGTATTTCTTCTTTATTCAAATAGCGATCTGGTACCTCGGCCTTTCGCCTTCATGGATCACAATACATTCACATTTTAGCAAATATATATACACACACTCTAATTAACACAGCCAACTAGCATTAATTAGTTAATTCCTATTAGACATCTAAAGTGATACAATTCATATTACTTTCACATATAATACATCCACCATTTCATCAGTATTTAACTACAGAAATATATAAATATAAATAAATCAATACAAATATAAATATGATTGTAAAGCCCTGTTGCCCAACACTTCCTTGTAAAACATGGTGGTTCCCCTAGTAGTTTAAAAATTTTGTGTATTAGGTAAGCCTTTTTCAAAGAGGGGGGGACCATGTAAGTAAACTGCTTGAGTTAGAAACTAGAATGATCTTGAAGTTTAAGACCTTAAAGCCTCTTGGTCTGAATCATGAATTGGGTATTCAACAATTAATGATTATTCTGTTGTTCAGTATTCCATATATTTAAATTTATAATCATATTTATATTTGTATTGATTTATTTATATTTATATATTTTGGTAGTTAAATACTGATGAAATGGTGGATGTATTATATGTGAAAGTAATATGAATTGTATCACTTTAAATGTGATGATGAGGGGAGGGGTGTGTGTGCTGTGCATATCCACCTATACTGATGGTGATCCGGGGGGGGGGTGATGTTTTCCCTAAACCTGTCTGCAGCAGGTTGGCTATGTGGTGTGATTGACCACCATTACAGGGTGGGTTGACCACCATTACAGGGTGGGTTGGGTTGTTGCATCTGAGATGCTGCAGACATATGTAAAGATGACCTTGTGATTGCCCTTAGTGGATGTGTCCGATTTGTACTTATAGTTAGCCTTACAGTAATCCACCTGTGATTAATATGCTCATTCAGACAAAGGTTCACATGTTGGCCAGTTGGTGCATGATACTACTTTGTCCTGTACAGCCAATATTGCATCCCATTATGTGCTTTGTGCATTGCTGCAGTCCAGCGAAGGGGATTATTCTACATTGGTGGAGACAGGTTTTACAAGTCAGGTATTGCTGAGGCCATAGAGCTATGGGGGTGGTCATATATCTGTTTGTAGTAGGCGTGGACACAAGGTCATAACACTGTTGGACACCTCCCCACTTTCAATGTGATACTCATGCATATTCTAATACCCATGTCTGTGTCAGGGCAATGCAACAATCATTAGCTGTAAAAGTGTAACTCTGTTGGATGCACAGAAACTAAGATTGCACACATGTGCAACATGTACAGCTTATTTACCTGACATTTTGCATCCCATGTCAGTTGTTATGAGGCACCCAGGTACACCTACCCATACATACATATGCACAGATAATATCTGCTACACATTTCTGTTCTATGTCAGTATGGCACACTTTACAATCTTGCTGCTCAGTCAGGCATGTCAACCTGTTAGGGCAGGACATCTGGAGGACACACCACATACATGGTGGGCTATGGGCCAAAATTAGTGATACTTTCACAGACTTACCCTGGAGGATGTCTGACACTCATATGGCAGGCAGAGAGGAGAAAGGCTAGGAGTGTGATAATGAGGGTAGGAACTGTTAATGTTGTGAGTATGACTAGTATAGGGACAGAGCTAGCTGATATGCAAATCTTATGCATACTGGTGTACCTATCCTATGTCTGTAAGTGATACTCAAATAACTTTGTTAAGCCAGTTTAGAAGATTGTTAGACTCTACAAATTTAACTGTAGTATAAAATGTGCTATATTTCCATACATTTAACTAGATTGTAAAATGTGTTATATTTGTATTATGTTATGATTACTCCTGTTCTATATGACATTGTAATGATTGTATATGTATACCTTTGGAGCTTTTCTCCCCGGGCATCCGTTGAAAATGGACATGTGCCCAGTCGGACTATCCCAGTCAACAAATGTAAAATAAATAAAAATAAATATGATGGACAGAGGAAAGGTGGATATATTGTGTGTGCCAGAGACCAGATGGAAGGACTGTACAGCTGTGTGTATCAGGTTTGGGTACAAAGAGTTCTATCGTGGTGTGTATGGGAGGGGAAGTGATGTAGGGATTAACCTGAAGGAACATTATGCCAAGAGTGTTTGTGGAGGTGATAAGAGTATCAGTTAGAGTGATGTTTAGGAGGCTGGGAATTGATGGCGTAATGATGACAGTTGTTAGTGCATATGCTCTACTAATTGCATGTGTGATGGATGAGACAGATGTACTTTGGTGTGGTTGGATGAAGTGGTGATGAGTGTACCCAAGGGTGAGACAGTGGTGATTGGAGCAGATTTCAATGGGTATGTTTGTGAAGGGGACAAAGGGGATGCAGAAGTGATTGATAGGTATGGTGCTAAGCAAAGGAATGCAGAAGGTGAGATGGTGGTGGACTTTGCAAAAGAAGGTGGGCATGGCTTTGGTGAATATGTAGTTTTACAAGACCGAGGGGCATAGGGTGACATACAAGAGTGGAGGAAGATGCACACAGATGGATTATCTTCTATGCAGATGAGCCTGTTTGAAGGAGATTGGTAACTGTAAAGTGGTGGCAGGAGAAAGTGTAGTTAGGCAGCATGGATTGCTGGTCTGTGGGATGACACTGGTGATCAAGAAGAGGGGAAGGAGTGTGAGGGCAGTACCACGGATCAAATGGTGGGTACTGAGAAAGGGTGATTGTGAGGTCGAGTTCAGGGTAGAGTTAAGACAGGCAGTGGGTGGCAGTGAACAGTTAGCAAATATCTGGGTAACTACATCCGAGCTAGTAAGGGAGATAAGTAGAATGAGGCTTGGTGTGACATCTGCACAGAGGAAGGAGGACAAGGAGACCTGGTGGTGGAATGAGGAAGTACAGGGGGTATACAGAGAAAGATGTTGGCCAAGGAGAAGTGGGATTGTCAGACAGATGAAGAAAGTAAACAGGTGTACAAGGAGACGGGGTGCATGGCAAAGATAATGACGGCAAAGGCTGCGGATGGGGCATCTGAAGGGTTGTATGTAAGTTTAGACACCAATGATGGAGAATAGGACCTGTACCAATTGGCTAGACAGAGGCGCATAACTAGGAGGGATGTGCAGCAAATAAGGCTGATAAAGGATAATGGTGGAAGTGTACTCACAAGCGAGGAGAGTGTGTTGAGCAGGTAAAAACAGTACTTTGATGGACTGTTGAATGAAGAGAATGAGAGAGAGAGAGAGAGAGAGAAGGTTGGATGATGTGGGTATGGTGAATCAGGACATGTGACAGATTATCAAGGAGGAAGTAAGGATAGCTATGAAGATGTTTAAGAATGGAAAGGCTATTAGTCCAGATAACATACCTGTGGAAGCATGGAGGTGTTTAGGACAAATGGCAGTGGTCTGTTTAACCGGCTTGTTTACTGTAATCTTGGAAAGTGAGAGGATGCATGAGGAGTGGATAAAATGTGTTTGGGTACTGATTATGAGAATAAGGGTGGTGCACAGAGTTGTAGTAACTACAGAGATATAACATTGATCAGTCACAGCATGAGGTAATGGTAAAGGATGGTGGAAGCTAGGTTAAGAAGAGAGGTGAAGATTACTGATCAGTAGTATGGTTTCATGCCAGGAAAGAGCAGTACAGGTGTGATGTTTGCTCTGAGAATGTTGATGGAGATGCACAGAGAAGGTCAGAAGTAGCTGCATTGCGTCTTTGTGGAATTAGAGACAGCATATGACAGGATGCCTATAGAGGAGTTGTGGTAGTGTATGAAGAGGTCAGGAGTGGTGGAGGAATCTGTAAGAATGCTACATGATATGTAAAAGGCTAGTGTGACAGTGGTAAGTTCTGTATTGGGAGTGACAGGTACATTTAAGGTGGAGGTGAGAGTGCATCAGGGATCAGCTAAGAGCCCTTTCTTATTTGCAGTGGTGATGGACAGCTTGGCAGACATGATCAGACATGAGTCCCCATACACTGTGCTATTTGCAGATGACATTGTGATCTGTAGTGAGAGTAGGGAACAGGTAAAGGAGACCCTGGATAGGTGGAGGTATGGTCTAGAGAGAGGAGGAATGATGGTCAGCAGTACTAAGACAGAATATATGTGTGTGAATGGGAGGGAGGATAGAGGAATGATGAGGATGCAGGGAGTACAGTTTGCAAAGGTGGATAGGTGTAAATACTTGGGAACAACAGTTCAGAGTAATGGTGAGTGTTGGGGAGAGGTGAAGAAGAGAGTACAGTCAGGATGCGGGTGGTGGAGAAGAGTGTCAGGAGTGATTTGTGACAGACAAGTAACATTAAGAATGATAGGGAAGGTCTACATGAGGATAGTGAGACCAGCTATATTATATGGGCTGGAGACATTGGCATTAAAAAAAGGCATGAGTCAGAGCTGGATGTAGTAGAGTTAATTATGTTAAGATTTGCACTGAGTGTGACAAGGTTGGACAGGATTAGGAATATGTATATTAGGGGTTCAGCCCAGGTTGGACAGCTTGAGGGCAAAGCCAGATAGTGGCAGGATTATGTTGGTTTGGACATGTACTGAGGAGGTTTGCTGAGTTTATTTGGGAAAGGATGAGGCTGCCAGGTTAAAAGAAAAGAGGAAGGCCTGAGAAAAGGTGTATGTATGTGGTGATAATGGACGTGCAGGTGGCTGGTGTGACACAGCAAGTTGCAGAGGACTGGAAGACATGGAGACAGATGATCTGCTGTGGTGACCCCTAATGGTTACAGCCAAAAGAAAGAGATGGTGATGCTATAATGTTAGTGTTCACAGGTTTACAATTATTTGCCAGACATAACACAACTCTTGATGAAATAACTACAAATATGAGGTACACATATGGTCAGTGTGCATAACACTAGACAGTTGAATAGTATGAGCTCTGTATATCACATGCAGTTCAACACACACGGCTGTGACAGTATTTCAGTATGCAAATACCCTGTATAGGTCCATCACATGTCTGAGACAAACTTGTATATCATATTTGTACTCACAATTAACATATGGATATCTGCGACATCCCAGTAGCTGGCCTAGTAGTGTCACAGTCAGTACTGTGCAACACACAATCCAGTAGTGGTCATATGTGAGCCATCCTTTCCTGGGTTGACCCAGGGCCCTGAGCTGTATTCTATGTCACTGCAGACAGACACAGATGCTATGGCCATAGGTTCTGCTCAGCAATATACCAGTACAGCATGTGTTGTTGAGACATAATATTTTTTGAACTTTCTATTTTCCATGTTTACATACCCTCTACTACATTCCATTACATGTTTAATTGTTTGACATACCTGTGTTTTTTTGGTTCATTTGGTATAATCCATTAGTTTCAGAGTGTGTCTGTCTGTATGTCTGTCTGTTTGTCTCTCTCTCTCTCTCTCTCTCTCTCTGAGACAGATGTAGGATATTCATCTGTTTTGTATAGGCAGCAGCTTGCCTTTTGTAGGTAATGCTCATGAGCAGCTGATGGCCTGTGCACCACTTGGAGTCCCCCACTTGCTAAATGCATGTAGAACAGCTGTGGTATCATTCCCATATCCAATAGCATGGAAACACTCCTATAACTGAGTACTTCATGCGGGCATTGCCCCTTTTCCTTGCCTGTGAGGGAGACTTCATGGAGGTGTGTGACAAACAGCATCACAGAGAGTAGTTGGAAACACCTCTTACAGCAAACACTGTGGAGACAACCCAACAAACCGGTGAAGAATGTTCCAAACAGAGGGACAGAATGTAAGTATTGCTGTTATACAGTTGAAGTAATGCTAGTTTGACTGAGTTTGTGTGGATATGGCTGCTCTGCATGAATTTAAGTCTGATAGTGTTATGTGGTTAACATAACTCTCAAATGTAGTGCTATCCACAGACTGGTTAGAGTTTGGACTCATATATCTGATGTGTTACTCACACATGTTTTGCCCTTGGAAATTCAGTAGCATACTCTGAGGATTGCAGTCAGTAAATCGTAACATCCATGTGTGTTTCTGATTTCATATCCCTCAGAATACATATGTTACAACAACCCTGTTACATCAGCAACCTTCTCAGTTTATAACAGCAATATGTCAATAATGCCCCTGTGCTTTGGCCTCTGCCCCCACGTATGTCAGGATTTGTCCAGATGTCATGCAGTAAGAGGTGGATAGGTATAGTATATCATTATATAGTGACTTCATTCCTGATATCATCCCAGTGATGTATCAAATTGCCAGACATGTTATGTGTAGGAGGCCTTGTATATGAGGACAAACTCTGGCCATTCTGTAGGACTCTATACAGTTGGGAAGACTGTGTATTTCTGGGAATTGTTGACAGACTGTCAGGATTGTCTAGCAGTGTATTGCGAATGTGTAGGGAGGGGTGTAGATGTAAGTGTTATGGGTCCTTTTCTATCCGACTTTGCATGCTGCTCCAGTTTCTGGTGCTCTATCAGCTGTATATGTTTGTAGGGGCAGACTGACACATGTCCCATACCATGGTCAGGTGTCAGACTACACTGTGAATTGGGCCAGTATATATAGGGGTAGTGTGTGAGTGGCAAACATGATGATGATTTTGTTCACACAGTCCATATACTCTACTGTTCATGTGGCTTACCAGTATGTCACTTTGAATGTTGTGAGATTGGTTATGGGTATGCACTTTCACACTGGTGCCTGTCAGTGCTGCTACATCCCTGTAGTGCCTGATATATTTGCAATCACATGTGTATTCCACCATAGCAAAATTGGGTCAGTGTTTTGTCAGTCTGCCTGTAGTTTAGACAATGCTTGGTGACATGCTTAGTAGTTCAATGTAGTTTCACTACTGTGATGTTATATCCAGATATTTATCACATGTACTGTTGCCTGCCCCCATAAGTGTTGTGTATTTTAGACACATCAGTGGGATGATGTGAAGATTTATATCAGTAACTAGTGGGGAGTAATTTGGCTTTGGATTTGGCCTATTCCAGTCAATATATTACAACAGACAGGAAAGTTTTACTTCATCAACTGTGTCACCTTATCTACTCCAGTATTTGGGATATGTTCCCAGTTTCATGGCTTTACACCCCCCACCCCGGGCAGGCTTGGTCCAGATTTGTTTCACTAAGAGGTTCTGAGCATACCTCTTGACTGGCCAGATTGTTTCAGACTATCCAGGCTTATTGCTCATATTTCTGGTCTGTTCCACAGAGTTATTATTTTCATTTTTGTGGTAAATCACTGTGATGATGTGAGGATTTCTGTCAATAAATGATGACATACATTTCAGTTTCAGAACTCACATCCTTCTGAACATGTATGCTGACACAAACCCTGTTACTGTAGCAACATTCTACATTTATAACTGCAGTACATACATTATGTCCATAGTCTTGGCCAATTGTCCTCCCATTTTGACAGCCTTTGTCCAGAATTTTTACACTAAGAGATGGAGAGGTATGGTGCTGGGTATGACTCTACTACTACATGTTATGAGTATGTATATATATATATATATATATATATATATATATATATACATACACACATATACATACACACACACACACACACACACATATATATATATATATATTCCTTTTTTGATATCTATACATATATTTATATAGTATATATGCATATATTATATATGTATTTGTTTTATATGTATAGTTAGATATATCTGATGTATATACTTTTTCTTATTTATCTATCACCATACAGATCTATATTTGTATATGTATATATATATATATATATATATATATATATATATATATATATATATATATATATATTATAATAAATATGGCTGATTTCACAGTGTTTGTTCTATACTATTCTATACCTGTATTGAATGATATATTTTAAAAATGCAGCATTCTTTATTACAGCTCAGATGGTGTACTGGTACATTGCTCTGACTATGATGTTCTGGGTATGACAATTAGCAGGGATGAATTTTTTTTTTTGCTGGGCAGAACAGTGACTGAGGGATACAAAGTGATTAAGGCACTTTTAAGCACTTGTAAGCAGGTTTGTGTGGGTTTGCACAAAGCTAAGCGATCCTCACATATGGTTAAACGTACAGGTGCTTACTCCATTTCGGCTTCACTTAGCATCATGCAAACATGCTTACTCCTGCTTACTCCCACTTACACCCTGCGCTAATTTCTTTAAACGAAAAGAAAAAAAGGGGTGATAGGAAAGTGGTGAAAAGGGGGGCACGCAGAGGGAAAAGCAATATGAAAGATAGCTAGGGATGTGCAGAACAGGTGTTGGGACGGTCCATAGCTGTCCATTTCTGATACAACAACAGCTGTGCATTTGTACAGAATTTGGAGGTGAATTTGGACACTCAAACCTCTGAGAGAGGGGTAAGAACAGCAGTAATGTGTTGTTAAGCCAATTAGACCAGATTGCATGTGTTCAGTGGACATGTATGAAAAATGGGCAGCTATGTATGTGGTGACATTTTTTTGGGGGGGAACAGATTGCCTTTTTTTTAATAAGGTGAGAGTGGGATGTTGGGGAAGGATAGTAGGTACATTTGGGGAGGTACATTGGGTAGTATAACAGACAAGACAGACAAGACAGCTGACAGGGGTGGTATACGACACATGTGGGGGTAAACACCTTGGATGGGGAGGGTGGTTGGGAATCAGACGTACATGAGCCCCCATATGGTTATAGTGGAACTGAGGTCCCCACCCATGAGCAGACACCACTGCACCTTCATTGCCCTGAAGGTGGCTGTGCTGGGGGCTGCACAGGAGGGGCAGGCTGACCCTCAAGATGCTCCAGGCGGCCCTCAAGCTGGTGCAGCTGATCACAGTACTCTGAACTGAGGACGCTGCACACTAATCCCCGGATCTGACTGCAGGTGACGGTCTCCTCTCTGTACCCACTCCTGGGGGGGGACTAGCCCCATCCCCTGAGTTGGTTCCACCCAAAAGTGGTGCAGGACCAATGGAAAAGGAAGGCCCAGGTTGGGTCCCAGATGTGCTGGGGCCCGGTGCCATGGCCAGATGAGGCGGGACAGATGAGTCCACCAGGATCTGCCTTCACAGACATGCTATGGTGTTTCATTTTAAAAAATATGTGGGTTAGTCATGAACAACACATTTCAGGATTAGTTATAACAGCATGCATGGGTGTTCCAATTGATCCCATAAAACAGAATTGAAACAGTTGCATAGTGAACAGAATACATGCATATAGAGAACCACAGTAGGCATTATAACAGCATGCAAGTTACATTGATAGCAACAGGTCACCAATGATAGTATTTGAACAGGGAACATTAATATTCAAATGGTTCAGTATTTGTATAACAATAGGACACATGTCCCAACAGTAGGTTTGGGGATGAATATACTCATTTAATGTGTATGAAGTATTGGTGCAGATAGGGTGGGTGGGGGGGAGAGGTCAATTAACAACTGTCTAGGCTTCAGTTTTCAACAGCTGTACATATCATTAGTCTACGCATTACTCTCCAGGGCTAACCTCACTGTATATCTACCTATGACCTGGGGATGGACAGTGGGATTGTTGTACACAGTGTATTGGTTAAGCCCTCTTACAGCTAATAGACACATTTCCTTACCTGGCAGACCTGTTGAAGAAATATCTGTTAACACCACCTGACTGTTTCTACACATATTCACATTTTCACACTTACATATGTGACACTGACAGGAGTGCCTGGCACTCATGCTTGGGGGTGTGTGGTACTGGCATTCTCTGCCAGGGTTTCTATCTGTCTCCCTGGTCATTATCAGCTGTGACCATTAGCCGTGACAGCATGACACTTGAGGGACATGTATCAGAAAAAAGTGCTTGGTGTATGTACTTATCTTGCTGTCATTTGCAGCCTTGGGGTTGGACAGTGGATATGTTCAACACAGAGTGTGTTGGTAAAGCCTTCTTACAGCTATTACAAACATTTCTTTACCTCGCAGACCTATGGAGGTAACTTATATTAATACTACCTGACTGTTTATACAAATATTCACATATTCTTGTGTGACAACATGTGTTCAACATACTACCACTGCCAGGATTTGAACCGCGCCTGTTTGTGCAAAAAGGTACACCACATCTGTGTTTCATCACAATGAGCTACTGAGAAACTGCTGACTCATTAAAATCAATAAAGGCTTGCCAAGAGGCAAAAGACTTCAAAGACTTAAAAAAATAAAAATAAGAAAAGATCACAAATCATGTTGAAGCTTATCACTGTTTAGTAAAATAAAAATTTCAGAGAGTTTGAGGAATCAGACTTTCAGGGGCTCTAGGAATCAGCAGAACAATGGACACTACAACAGGAGACAATGAGGAGGGGGGAGAAGGAGACACAACTGATGATGTGGGAAATGTTTGATGTTTCCTTTGAAACTCCCCAGGATTTTAATGTGATTTTTGATACTCAAGAAATTCAGTTATAATGTAACCAATAGTAATAACTGTGGAATATGTGATGTTACTTCTAAACATGGTGTTACTGTTTATAGCTTTAGTGACTTGGTAATACAGGATGTGCATTTAGAACTGCTCAAGAAATCTTTTGTCCCAGACTTTAAGTCTGACATAGCAAATGTATTGATTAGCCTGAAACTGTTTGTGATGCAAATACATTTGAGATTATTTTTCAATGGTCAGTTAAATACTAAACACAAACCAAATTCTTTAACTAGTAAGAGTACATTTATTCCATCTAATAATGTCAAAAATACACTTTTTGAAAAGATGTGTAAATCTGAAATCAGAAAAGAACTGTCTATTAGAAACAACAATTGTGTTAATTTAACACACCAAGAAAGAAAAATTCTTAATGACTTTGTTAGAGACAAAACTAAGAGAATTATGAAGCCCGACAAAGGGGGAGGCTTTGTAATCATGGCTCAAATAGATTACGTTTCTAAAATGTTTAATATACTTAATGACTCCTCCATTTATACAAGGGTTTCTAGAAATTAGGTCAATAGGGCATATATGAGATCAACTATTTTCTTTTGGATGCTTTGTTTCAGGGGTCTTTGATCAATCAGACTGGAGATTTTTAACGGTTGAAAATCCAGTAGTACCAAAGGTGTCTGGGATTCCCAAAATCCACAAAAATTTACAGGACCCACCCTTTAGACAAATTGTTGTTGTTAGAGGATCAAAGACAGAACCCCTAGCATCATGGGTAGATAAATTGGCTAGTGTAGTGGTAAGGGAAACCGGCCACGTTTTAAAGGACTCCTGGCATTGTTTAGAGAGATGAAAAACTGTAAAGAACATGAGAGACTACTCTTTTTTAACTATTGATGTAGTCAATTTATTTCCTGTGATTCCACACCTCAAAGGGTTGGAAATGTTTCAAGACAGTCTAATGAAAAGTTCCAATGTAAATAAAATAAAAATGTTTTCCCCATTGAAATAATGGAAGTTGTACTCAAAAATATTTTTTTGACCTTTGAGGGTGAGGTTTTTCATCAGATATCAGGTGTGGTAATGGGGGCTAAATGTGCCCCTGTATTTGCCAACCTGGTCCTTTTAGAGTGGGAGAGAAAATGTATTCTGCAGTCATTTTACATGGACAAAATTAAGTCCTATAACCAGTTTTTGGATAATATACTCATCCTTTGGCAAGGAAATGAGAACAAAGCTGAGGAATTTGTAGAATATTTAAATTCCACGACTAATTCTTTTAAATTTACAAGCAAATGGAAGGCTAATGAGATTGAATTTCTAGACATTTATTTATCAAAAGGTGGTGAAAATGATGAACTTAGTAGTACCATCTACAGAAAGCAGACCTACTCTAACAACTTGTTACACTACAACAGTTGTCACCCCCCCCTACACACACCAAATGAAAAGTATCATCAAGGGCCAGATGGTGAGATTGTCTCACCTAATAAGTGACAACATGATGTTTGCCAAGGAGATATACATCTTGATAGGTATGTTCATTGAAAGGGGGTACCCATTAAAGCTGTTTATTAAAGTAAAAAGGGAAATAATGGTGAAAAGAAATACTATTTTTATCCCCATTTTAAAAATAATGATCAGTTACAAATGCCTGTTAGAGAAATAATTACAGATGTAATGGTTTTACGTTGCAATGCTCAATCATCCAATATTTCCTCAATTGTCAATAGATGTTGGGAGACATGTATTGAACAGGGTACAAAAGAGCTATTGTGGAACAAACCCCAAATTGTATATAGTAGGGGAAAGAATATCAAAAATATTTTAGAAAGTTACCCCAAAACCAACATCAAAGGTGGACACAAATCACTTATGATAAAATGTGGTGCTTGTAAATATTGCAAATTCATTAATGAGGGTCCCTATGTCACGGTTAGTGATTACAGATATTCCATCAAATGCCCTGGTAGATGTAACTGTAATTCATCTATGCTAGTTTATCTTGCCACTTACACATCTTGTGCATCTTTCTACGTTGGAAAAATTGTACATAGACTTAGAGACAGAACCAGTGAACATCTCAGGACAATTACAAATAAGGACCTACATAATGCTTTATTTACACATAGCGTAAAATGTGTTAATTTTAAGAGATTTATCTTTTTTGTGATTGACAAGGTCCCAATTGATGAAAGGGGAGGTGACACCAGATTGGAAGTAGGGGTGAGGGAGACAAAATGGCAAATGAGGTTGAATGCCACTGTTCCACCAGGGCTTAATGACAACATTTCATTAGTACCTGTTTTAAAACAGAGCATGCCAAATTTGAAGGTTAGATGTGTTTTATTAGAACAAGAAAGAGAAAATGATATAGTAAGTTTTGTTTGCCTTATAACAACATTATTACATAAAGAAAAGTTAGTATTTTGGTGTTGGTGAAGAACTTATAAACTGAAGTGAATCTAGTTTTAACATTTATAGTTTCAGGATTTTATACATATTTTCTATCTCTTGTTGAGGTGTAATATAGTTTTCGCTGCAATTTTTGCTGTGATTTTATTGATTGTTTTATGGTTTATTGCAACTTTAAACAAGCAATGGGTTTTGTAACCTAATTTATTTCAATTACAATTGTTATGATGTGATTGGTTGTATATTATGCAAGGGAGGGAACCTAAGGTTAGTTACATGTTATTTCAAATGACTCTGATGAAGCCTGCTATTGTAAAGGTGAAAGCGCTCAGTCATTTGAAATTTTTATTTCATTAAACAGTGATAAGCTTCAACATGATTTCTGATCTTTTTTTTTTTTAAGTCATTGAACTGCTGACTCATGCTTGACTTTTTTCCCCTGGTACTCTCTGGTTTGCACAATCTGACTTTGTAGTTAGATAATACTCTAGGTAATGACAACTGTACTGCAATTTTCAGACAACAGATATGAGGTAAGTTTTCAGTGATAGTTGCATAAAACAGTTATTTTCTACCAGAAACACGTAACTATGCAGAACCTGTACACATTTATATTCCTACCACAATATGACAAAGTAAACACAACAGTCTGGGGTTTTTATTTTTATTCAGTGTTACAGAAACCTTTATTCACCTAATAACAGTCCTTTATTCATTGCACACAGTACACATTTTACCTACTAGTTGTTGACAATCTACTACTTTCTATTTATTTACCCTGAATACTACAAGCTAGATTTTTACTCTCCAGCCTCCTGGCACAGCCTTAGCAGCCTACTGGCATGTGTGTCAATATTTGCAGCCCTCTCATCTGCAGTTGTACAGGAGATAAATAAACATGTATGCATATCTATTGATTATATACTCATGCTGGACTTTGCAGAACACTAATTGATACTGATACTTACACATTTCTGGGACATTCCATGCCCATGTATCTTGGATCCACTGGTCCAAGAGATCTTTCTTCCTATGCTTCAGGTCAGCATAATGGTGCTGGACCTGCTCACCAGTCCGAGGGATACCAGTAGCACTGGTAAGATCATGCGCAAGACAGTCCCAGGCCTCTGCTTTGTATTGGGAGCCCTTGTACTGGTCCTGCAGCAGTCTCCCTTCATGTTTTTTTTACAAGGAGTCCAACCATGATCCTGGACTCCTGAATGCCGCAACGCTGCGCCCAAAAGTGCACACCCTCACCAACACCAGCCACAGTGCCTGCAATGATCAGCTACAACTGGTTATGGTTGAATTCCTGCCTGCAGGGTTTAAATAGGGCTGGATTCCTGCCCTTTGCCGTGATTGGCCGATTTAGAATATGCTGAGCTAAGCTAAGCAACGCGCAAACCAGCTTAGCTATGATAAGCATTGCTTAAAGGGGTAGATGCTAAGCACTGCTTGCAAGTACGCAAATCCACTTAGCTATGCTAATTATTGCAAAGCATTTAGATTTAAGCAATGCTTACACTGGCTAAGTATAGCTGAGCAAAATCTAGCATTGTTCAGCTTTCATTTTATAAACTATCAGGATTGTGGTGTTGATTCCTTACTAATGACATCTTATGATATGTATGTTTACTTTCCATAACATCCCCCTCTGTGCTTTCATTACTTTATATTCTTGTGTGGCTATACTGTATGGGACATGTGTTTATATGGGGGTTTCACATCAGTACTACACTGACACCTCACATTTGGACCTGCTACAATACTCTGGTTAACAAATATATATTATTTACTACCTATTTATAAAAAAATATATATTTTAATGCTGCTTTCACACATTAAAATGAATGGACTGCATTGAGGCTCGAACCATGAATAACTGCATACTAAGCGAGAGCTGTAACCACTCTGCTATCTTACTTTGGATGTTTTGGCTGTATATTTCTATTTAGCTCCTTGGGATGTTTAAGCTATGCTGAACACAGCTGTGGACATGCACACCCACTCAGTTACCCTTAAAGTTTAGTAGGGGTGGGAAAAAAATATTTGTTTTATTTGTCTTAGTTTAGAGATATGCACATAGCTAACAGTCATACCTGTCAGTCTCTTAGAGCATAAAATCTGGACAAAGCCTAACATTATGCTGGGACAAAAAGGGACAGATTTTAAATATTGGTCTGACAAACTTAGAGAGACAGTTGATAGAATAATAGGTTTTGCATTAGCATGACTTTTTTGAAGGATGTGGAGTCTTAGACTCAAATGTTTCTCATTATTTAATGACTTCCATCCTCAGCTCTTTGCCAGGAGGCAAGTATAGATTTCAGGAGGAATACACCTAACATATGAGGCAAACATCTGCATTCTGCAAAAATATGTACAGTTGAGAGGTATGCAACAATGTCCGCAGACATTGTTCTTGTTTTCAATGTGCCATACGGCACTTCCTTAGTGCAGGGGGCATGTTTACTGTATGGGCACTGCTCAGACACACCCCCTGCACTCATTCACAGCTCATGTCCATGCGGGGTATATAGCTGTGCGCCTTCATGAATATGCAAAGCGAGCTGCTGTGCTGCATGGGCACGATCCACTCCATGCAAGGATAGACATATTCTTGCATGGAGGTTTATTGAATCCCAGAGTTTACTGATACAGGGCATATCTTTTTTTCCAAATTTCTTTTATTAAGATTTTAAAAAAAATTTAAACTTCAGTATCACAGTTACAGACTTTGTCAACCATGTTATGAATGTTTTACAAACAAATAATCTTATAAAAATACATTGCAAAAGCAAATAGTACTATAAAAACTATGTACAAAAGTGCTATATATCTTGTATAATTTGATATGTTGAAAATCTGTGTGTAAGGAAATTATAAGATCTTAAGTTTAGATGCTTCATGTCATGTCTATTATAAAAGTTAGTTCAGGTTATAGTTAACTGAGAAATAGTTTACTGTAATATATGATCAAGGAGTGTGCTTCAGAATTGTACATAGTAGGAACATTTGCTATTTTTTTAATATAAGCTTATGAGTTGTGATATATTTGATTGCCATTAGTCTAAAACCATCTAACATCTTAGATCTGTCAAGCCAGTTTTGTGTTATATACAATTTCTTTATTGAGAACGGGGTAATCAAAACATGTATTTTTTGCTTGTTTGGATCAATAGTGAAGATATGTCAAACTGCAAATTCCCATGAGACAGTGGACTTTTCATAACCTATTTTCCCTAGCTTGACTCTTAATGAACACCACAATTTATAGGAGCATTTACAACTCTAAAAGATGTGCACGATATCAGATTTTTGATATTTACAGTGTAAACAATTTGGTGACAGTGTTGAGTAATATTTGTTAAGCAATATGGGAGTTAAGTATGCTGTGATGCCCATGCACTGGCTCAGTAATCAAGGATCCTCAATCTTTACCACTAGCACCAGTGAGGGGCATGCACATTGGGAAGGATAACAAGTACACATACATTAAAGTACAATTTCCGTTGAGTACACAGAGATCACAGTCAGTCCGGGCTGGTTTCTCGCTTTCTCTCCAGATCTCCAATAAGACTCCCCACTGGCACAGCTATAGGGTACAGGTTTCAGCCTAGGGTCAAGCTAAAACCTCCTGTGCCCTCTCTGTCCAACCAGTGCCTTGCGTCCCTGCTCAAGTAGCTGACACACACACACTTTGAGATATGAGTTAAATACAAACACACAGACACTCCTGGGGAAGTCTGGCACAGTTTCTCCAGTTATCCCCCCTTCTCTGCCCAGGCTATAAGGTAGAAATCAGTGCCACCAACCACTAATATCAGCTACTAATAAGGCCCTTACCAAAGGGAACAATTGCAGTGTGCAATATTATTATCCAGTTAGTAAGTGTGATGAACGGCAAGGCTTATTGGAGTGGCTTTGTACAGTATCACTGCATACATGCAATGTACGCCGGAGCTTAAATTATCTCTATGCAAAACAGCTACAGTTGAAAGGTTTAAAAATATTTAATAATAAATAATAAAAACACAAGACAAATCTCCTCAATTCAACACTGTGCTAGTCAAGAGTTCAGTCATCACAGGAAAATGCTTAAAATAATACTGTAGAATAGTCTGACATAAATATAGAAAACATGTAGTGTAATTTCACTATTTTCTATCTATTCCTAAGAGAAACAATGCTCTAAATAAGTTACATACATACAGAGCAACGGCAGAGTACTGGTGAGTTGATGTGTTGAGGTTCAGACAAAATCCAAAATGCTCTCATTCTCTCTCTCTGAGAAAGTCTTAAACTGATAATACATCACTGCTGACTCATTTTAGATTACATCATTCTCGACACTTCTCTAATTTAATTTCTCAGGCTAACAGAAACTCAGAGTTTAACAGTTCTTTGATCTTGCACCTGACCAGGAAGTCACACCAATAAAAAACATACATGTAAAATCTAGCAATTAACTCTGGTCTCAAAGCAATAGAAGGAATGTCTTAGCCCAGACATCATGTCTCTGAGTTTGAGATCAAACGGTCATACAATGCTTGACTTATCAGCTTTCTTCCAGCAGAGTGCACTGTGGTTACATTTTTGAAGCTCAGTACAGCATATAGTTTAATCATAACATATAGTTCTCTTTTACATTTGTAAAACTAGCTTGTGGATTATATTAATATTTACAAATCACACAGAATTATTTACAAGATTCTGTCTGGCTGGGCTGGCAGCCTTTCAGTTTTTCACATATGCATTATTATTTGTCATTAGCTGAGTATATAAAAGTTTGTTTTTTAAAGGGAGACATTTAAGGGATGGTTGGATCAAATGGATTTTTCTGATTGTTTTGAATTGTTGGCTCCAGCTTGGTCCAATAATTAGAATATATTTATCCATTCATTCATTTAGTTATTTCTTTATTTATTTATTGCATTTCTTTATTGGGATATTCTACTGGGCCATTAAGTGCCATTTTCAGTGGAGGCCCAGGGAGAAAGCTCCACAAAAATTATATACATAGATCAGGATTAAACAGTTAGTAAAAGTTCCTTAAAACATATTCATAGACATGAAATTGAACAACTGGTTGAAGTAAAGCTAAAACTAAATTTGTCAATAGTTACAATTAACGCAAACTTAAATTACAGAGTGAGATCAGATAAATGTGAGCAGGCAACAGAATATGAAGCTTATACCATAGAAGTTGTCTGCTTATTTGAGCCAGTTTATAGGTATAGATCATTTAAAGAGGTAGAGTGGAAACATTAGAGGGGTGATTCAATAAACCTTACATGGAGCAAATTTCCATGTAAGAATAGCATTAAGACTTGAACACGGAACATACGTTCATAGGTGTGTACTGGGCTAATGGCTCTGGATCCTTTACAAGCCTAGCCCATAGGATTACCCTGGAATCATGGCACCTGACCTTAATTCCCAGTGCCTCTGTCGAGTACAGCCACTGAAGTGATCCCCAGGGTGAAATTTCTATTTCCCATCCACTCATCAAGATTTCTCTTCAAGAGGGCCAGTGAGGTGCTCTGTGTGACATGTATGGGAAGTATATTCATAGATTGGGCAGTCTCTGGGTTATGAACCTATCCCTCCAGCTTGTTTTATTAATTGTGATAATGAGGTCGAGGTCTCTGGAGCATGTGGTGTGGAGGGATTGAGGTTTCTTTAGATGCAGCATTTCTAACAGAGCTGGATCAGACATGGATTTGTAAGTCAAGCAGAGATTGTATCTAAGTAGGTGATATGAGATAGAGAATAGTTGGAGTTTTTTGGGTCTGTCCATATAGGACACGTGTTTAAGGCCTAGGCTTTTCTTTGTGAGGTACTTTTGTGGCCACTCCAGTTGTTGTAGGTGTCTAGTTAGATACATGCCAAATGGGGCATTGTACTAGATGATTGGCCTAATGAGGGAAGAGTAGAGGGAGACAATGACCACTTTCTTCCTGGATGCAAAACCCTTAGTAATGAGATGTGCCACATAGAAGAACTTTCTGACCACAGTGGCAATGTGGTGGTCAAAAGAGAGGTTGCTGTCAACCTGTGTTCCCAGATCTCTTATAACGCCTTCAGTGTTCAGTGAACTACAATCAGTGTGGTAATTCATGGGAACTGGGTTTTTCCCAAAGGAGATGATGACACATTTTTTGGCATTGAGCTTAAGGCTATGGTTCTGACAGCAGCAGGTCTCAGTGAGACCTTCCTGTAGGATGTCAGCATCACTTGGGGAGTTAATAATAGCTCCCAACTTGCAATCATCTGTGAACTTCTTCAGCCAGAGTCAATTTGTGTTAGCCTGGACTTCAAAGAAGTAGATACCAAACAGAAGAGGACCAAGGACTGAACCCTGTGGGATGCCACTCGTGACTAGTCAACAGTCTGACTTGGAGTCAGCTACATTCACACTGTGAGTTCCATCTGTGAACCAGTTTGTAACCCACCTAGAGATCTAGTGGTTGATGTCTAGCTTAATGAGTTTTTCTATGATTTCTGAATGGGGAATGGTATCAAAGACCTTGGCCAGATCAAAATATGCTGTATGAACCACCTTGCCTTCATGCACAGCTCTGGTGACTGGCTCAAAGAAGTTGATCAGGTTGAGCAGGCATGATCTACCCTTCACAAAACCAAACTGTGTGGGATCCAGAATTTGTAGATTCCCTATATCCTTGTTTGTTAGGTCTATTTTGATGCATTCCATAGCTTTGCATTTCAGACTCATCAGGCTAATGGGGCGATAGTTCCCAGGGTCTGCAATAAATCCTCCATTGTGGAGATGGATGAATGTAGCAATGCACCATTTGGTAGGGACAAACCCTGAGGTGAGGCTGTGATTGAACAAAACACACAAGTGAGGTGCCAGTTCAATTTGTAGTTCATGTAGAACACAGCCAGGGATATTGTCAGGTCCCATAGAAGCTGAATTATTGGCCTTGGACAGTGCTGTTTTAACCTGTGCAGCAATAATACTGGGTGCCTGGCAATCTACTGATATTGTGATTTGTCCTATGGGGGGTGAGAAGGGTAAAGTGATACTGAATCTGTTGGCCAGTATGTTGGCAATATCTGTTGGCTTGGTATAGGAGGTACCATTGTTCAGTAGTTCAGACCAAATCTAGGTATTGCCATGGAGATTCTTTACATAACTATAGATGCCCTTGTGGTTGTCTTTACTATCTTCTGAAATTCTGTTTTCATAGCTAGCTTTAGAGGATTTGATGAGGGATCTAAACTTTTTGTTGAGGCTGATAAGGGAGGTTTTCCAGTCTTGGGACTTCACCTTATTCCAAATCAGTTTCCTCCTTCTGTTGTAGAGTTTGTTTATGGCAGGGGACCACCAGATTAGCTTCCTTTATTTGGAGGAGAGTGTCTTGGTTTTATTGGGTATAGCGAGATCCATGCATTTGTGTACGTGTTCGTACAGTGCATTGGTGTATGATTCGGCAGTCATGCAACTATTCTCCATTTGCATGAGTGCCGTGAAGTTAGCCACTTCTGTTTTTAAGAGCCCAAAGTTAGCTTTAGAAAAGTTTTTCATGGTAGTTACCTTTGTGTGGGGGTGTGGGATGTGGATTTCTAAGCTGATTAGTTTGTGGTTGGATTTAACCAGGGAGGAGTTGACTACTGGTGTAGAGCAATGGTCGCCAATGTTAGTAATGACCAGGTCAAGGATGTTGCTACCTCTAGTGGGGTAAGAATGAGTTGGTCCAGTGCACTGGAATTAATGAATTTCAGGAAACGTTGGGTAAGTGTATTGGTACATGAGTAGTTTTCCCAGTTAATGGAGGGGTAGTTGAAGTTGCCCAGTATAAGATTAGATTGGATTGTGGAGTGTGAGTCTTGGGACATGGTTGGGGACCTATAGCAGGCTACAACCTGAATCGCTGTCTTACCCAATGTTAGCTACACCTGAAGTATCTATGATGCGTTATGTTGGGCTACCAGTCTGAAGGTGTGTGCATCCTTTATGAATATGGAAACACCACCACCTTTGGAGCTTCGGTCCAAATTCTGGGGCCAAAAAGTGTGGAATGAGGTATAGCCAGGTAGTGCAGGAGTGCTTTCTGCTGCTTTGAACATGGTCTCTGTTATAGCAGAAATGTCGATATTCTCCATTTTAAGGAGTGCTTCAAGCGGCTGCATTTTGAGATTTAGACTTCTAGCATTAAGCAGCATGACCCTCAGATTGCATTTTTTGTAGCTGTTACGGTGCTAATTTGTTCTTTGGAACACAGCCTAAAAAAGGCACTATAGGGGTGGTAAGATCCTTGGCCAGTATCCAGAAGCCCAGGGATGACAGATGCAGGCCATCTCTGGTAAAGCATCGAGGTCTGTCAATCATGTCATCCCAGGCAAATACTGGACCCCTTAGAATGACACCAGAAACTTAGCCAGTTGTTGAAATCAATCATTTTATGCTTGCACTGTGGTATCATTCTGGGTGACGGTAGGATGCTGCTCAGGGCTAGGGTCATACCCATGTGGGCTACATAATCCGAGAGCTCCTCCATGTCTCTTTTCATGTAATCCATGGAGGTAAATCTCAGGTCATTCACACCCACATGTACAATGATAGAGTCATATTTGTACCTGTTGTTGAGGGATCTGAGTGCATGCATTATGTGGCAGATCCTGGCACCTGACAGGCAGCTGACTGTTACTTTTCCTTATTCAACCTAGTGAGTGGGACATCAGTGTGCCTCACTATCGACTCAACAATGACTAGTGTGTTTGGCATGCTGTTTTGCCTTATGGGCTTTGGTTGAGTGGCACACTGTGTCTTGTGATTAGTGTTGTGTTGTGGTGGTCAAGTGCATTTCTGCCTTGGAGATATCTGCTGTTTGATTTTTATTGAGAGCCTCCACAATGGTCGGTGTGTGGTTTGTGTTTTTATGTGATGGCAGTGCCGGTGTGTGTTCTGGAGGGCTATGTGTTCCCTGTGGTATGGTGCAAGTGTTGACCTTCTCCTCTTGACCAGCTAATCTGGTCTTGCTGTAGAGTGTGTGGCTTCCAGTTTGGATATATAAGTCCCTCTCTTGCAACTCTGAGTGCTGGGAGGAAAGAGGAGAGGGTTGTCAGTGTACATGAGGCAGTTGCTACATTGTGTCCACGACAGAAAGGCTTGGGGGGCTCAAAAGCTTACATACAGTCTTGGATACAGCAAATCTGTATCTGGACTAGACTGGTTACAAGAAAGGTGGGAAAAGCGCAAAAGTGGGCTTTTAAACCAGAAAGTTGAAAGAGATAGAAAAACTGCCCAAACGGCCAATAAACTATGCTTTCTGGGCCAGAAACCACTCCTCTTCTGGTAGATAGACCTCTTAGTGCTTACCACTCCCACTGACAAGCTAGAAGGCTTCCCTCCAACAGAAAGGCTTGGGGGACTCAGAAGCTCACAAACAGTCCTGGATTCAGCACATCTGTATCTGGAGTAGACTAGTTACAGGAAAGGCAAGAAACAAGCTTAGAATTTTCTTTTTTTTACAGAAAAGCAGCTAAAACAGTAGTAAAAACAATTCAAGTGCAGTGCAAGCTAGCACACTTGAGTGTGTAGCAATATTAAAGCAAATACAGTTTAAATAAATGCAATTTATTCAAACTGTATTCTGAACTGAATTCAATTATTATTTTATTCAACTTTGAACAGTTAAAAAGTGCCAAAAAATATACTTATCAGCTGAGAAGCACACTCAGTCAGAACACAAAGAGATTCTAGTAAAGTTTTTTTTTTTTTACTGGATCGCCCAGCAATCCAGTAAACAAGGCTCAGGGCGTGCATGAGCATCCTGACACTGTGCAGACACAGAGGTATCCGTGGAATGCAAATCACCTCATCTGCTGGTAAAAACCATGCAAATGAGGTGATTTTGTGATCCTGGAAACATAAAGGTACCCGTGTAGGTGCTGTGTAAGGTTGAAAAATGTACATGGTTACAAACCGTGTACCGGAGAATAAAAATTAAACAAGGGATTTAACAGCAAAAAATAAAAGGTTGTACAATGTTCAGTAGGCATGCAAATGGCCAAAACTATGGCCAGTGATGAAGATATATGCCACATTTAAGCGGCGTGCAGCGATGCACAAACATGCTATTTTGCAAAAAAAAAAAAAATTAAATTAAATTAAACTTGAAAATATTACATTTACATCTATTGTGATTTTTCCATTACAGTGATCAGCTTTCAAAGTCAAACGATGGCAGGTTATAATGGTTGCTAAAGACATAGGCTCTGGTGTAGTGCAGTATCCAGGGTATATGCAATTAGGTGTATGTAAATGAGGCAAGCTTATTGAATAGCAAAATGGGCCATCGTGTCTGCAGGTACTAACTGTGTAAGAGCTAGAACCATGGTAGTGTAGGCAGAAGAGACAGCTGACATGAAAAGGGGGTGTGTCACAGTTTGTGTAAGCAGATTGGAGCTCAACTGCTCCTGTTTACACTCAGCTAAGCACAGCTAAACAGTGGGGTGTGTCTGAGGCTGCTAAGCTGTGCTTAGCTGGCTAAAGAAAAGCTAAGCATGAGCATGCACAGGGAAGGGCCCTTTCTCCTCAGTAATGTTTACAGTAGCTCCACGGGTTTGCATGGAGCACCCTGGGACTTAGCAATGGAAGAAATTTAAAAAAATGGGAAATAGCCTGGGAAAGGCAAGCAAACATAAATGACTGATAAGCCCTGTTCCACTAACACTGGCCCATTCAAAACCCTTAATAATATAGCTGGCAGATGGAATGTATCATAGTCAGCCAATCACACAGGCTGCATCTGCAGCACACCAGTACAAAGTATACATACACCCTTCAATCTGATTTTTCCCACATACTCTGCACCATTGGAGTATACACATGGGGATTTTAACAGAAAAAATGAAGGGGCTGCTGTTGCTGCTCTGCTGCATCTGTATGCACTACAGGCAGAGGTCAGTGATGATTATGATAATGATGACAATAGGCCCAGACTGAGGAGGAGAAGAGTGATCAGGCCCAGGGTACCCTTTCAGGGGCTACATGAGCAGGAGATAGTAGAGCACTACAGGGTGGACAGGGACATACTGCAGCAACTCACTGAGCTATGCCGGCCTCACCTCAGACCCAGAGCCAACAGAGGGGAACCCATACCAGTGGAAGCAAAAGGATGTGTAGCCTTAAGAATACTAGCTACAGGTACTTTCCAAAGACCTACTGAGGACATCATGGGGGTCTCAGAGGCATCTGCATCCAGGGTACTCCACCAGTTCCTGGATGTCATGCTAACACATGCCAGTGAGCACATTTATTTCCCCAACACCTCTGAGGAGTGGACCAGCAATATGCGTCTCTTCCACCATGTAGCACACTACCCAGAGGTACTGGGTGCCATATACTGCACTCATCAAAGCACCACCCAGTGAGGAGGGTAGAGTCTAAGTCAACTGCAAGGGGTATCACTCCATCAACTGCCAGGTTGTGTGCAATGCCCAGGGCATTATCATCAATGTGTGTGCTGACAGCCCTGGCAGTTATCATGACTCCCACATCTGTCATGCATCACAGCTGTACCAGGCATTTGCTAGGGGGGACATCCCATATGGCCATCTAGTGGGGGATACTGGTTTCGCACTGGAACTGTGGATGATGACACCCATCAGAAATGCAGAAACATCAATGGAAGACACCATAATGAGGCACATGCCAAACTAGGAACATCATAGACTGTGTGTTTGGGCTCCTCAAGCCACATTCTGCTGCCTTGACATATCTGGTGGAGCCCTGCTGTACTCTCTAGTGACATGTGCACACAAGTTCATAGTATCTGCCATGCTATGCAATATAATCTTGCAGAAACAGCTGCGGCAGGAACATCACAGGGAAGGGACACATGGCCCCTCACCATTGCCAAGGTTCCAACAGGCACAGGAGGACTTGGAGGAGGAACCCCTTGAGCCTGTCCCTGTAAGCAGATGTAGGTGTGCCCAGTATGCCATGGCCTTGAGAAAGAGGCAACACATAGCACATACACTGACACCCTAGGGGCCCAGGGACTGACATCTCACTCTGACTGACATACACACAGTAAAATGGATGATAGCCACCTCACACTACCTATACCTTACCATGTATAGGCTGTGTACTGTGTGCATCTGACAGAGTCAGCCCTGAAGCACTGTCCTTTCAACTGAAGCAGGCACAAGGTAAGTCATACTTCTTAACAATAAATGAATGAGGTAGTAGACTGTGGTAGCATATGTATGGTATTGCTGCATGTATGCATGGGAATGGAGTGGGTTACCAGGATAGCAGCAGACAACGGACAGCTATGTGGGACAAGAGGAACTCTCTCCCAAATATTGGCTGCTCCACAATATGCAGTAGGCCCTAAACCAGCAAAATCCACTGCACTATGTGAGGGACTTACAAACAGTGGGGTCATAGCACAAATGCATGGATGTCAATGTTGGAATCCCATACATAGCTCTAAACCTCCTACAGCAAGAAATCTGTACAAAGCCATAAAGAAATGTGGTGCAAAAGCCCAAAAACAGGGACAAGTCTTAAATATTGCTCATACAAACATAGAAAGTTGATAGAACAACAAGTGTTGCAGTAACATGAATAGTATAAAGAGCAATAAGCCTGAAATTCAAATGTTGGTTATTACTTTATAACTTCATTCTTAAATGATTTCACTATTATTTGCCACACAACTACAATTTTATGAAAAATGGACCCAAAATATGAGCAAAATACCTGGACAGCCTGTGAAGATGTGCACAGTTGAGAGTATGTCCCCCTCCCCTCAACACACCTGTGCTCACATAGAGCTGTAGTAACATTTATGTTTGTAAGGTAATAGCAGTAGACTACACATTCACAGGGCTATCACGATCAGATTGATAACTTGTTCCATTTCTACAATATACAGGTCCAATGTGCTATGTATGTTTGTGGTTAATAGTGTCAGGACATAAACAGTACTTACTGGTGGCTGTTGTGGCTTAGTGGTCTAAGTAAAGTACTGTGGTTATCAGGGTCCATGGTTTGAGATGGGCCGTTGCAACTATTTTGAATGTAACTACATCAATGGTAGGAGTTGTACACACTGGCCAGAAGTCAATATTTGTTACTGCAGGAAAGTTGGACAATGGAGGGACAGGGGGCCACACAGACGGGCAGTACACAGCTGTGAGTAACCTACACAGTGTCTAGTTGAACAGCAGGTTGTGACAAGTCAGTCTAGTGCCAGGATATAAAGGCTACCATGTTACTGTGTCAATATTGACAACAAGTCAGTGGGCACCACCCATATCCATGGAATGACAAGGTGTCACAGAATGTCCACACGTATGCCTCATATATCTGTTCTGCTTGTCATAACATTGCATTTTCCTGGCAAACTATTTGCAAACCAATAAAGGTTGATGAGAAAACATCAATGACAGACAGTTGAGATGCAGATGTCATACCCATAAGTAAATGCAAGCTGATACAAGAAGGATCTACCAACTGTCTACGTTTGGAAGAGCAATATTAAGAGCCTGCCACCATGTCTGGGCCCGTGTCCAGCTGTTAAATATGGGCCTGTCCAGATGTCTGTCTGTACGAGTTTGAGAGCTATGGTGAACATGTAGCCTTAGAATAACAGTGCAACACAAACTGTCTAAGGACCACAACAGATGTATGGGACACAATGATGGACAACCTGATACACAGGTACAGTCAGAAGTGTAAAGTCTGTAACCCTGTGTGTGATGTTACGTCTTCTACCCCACTCATACAATAACTACAAATACATAACAGCAGCAACTGTAGACAAAGGCTGTGACTGGACTACAGAAGGACAAAGAGACAAATATAAGGGGAAGGGGAACCACTGGCCAGACAAATGCAGAGTGTTCCCACTAGAACAATTTCTGTTGTAACATAGTTCCCTGCAGTGTATGGAGTCAGTAAACAAATGTCTTTCAGTGCTGTCTCACATTACTGTATACTGATCTGCCACTGACATACCAGGAAATCACAGTGCTATGTAGACTATACCACACATATTATAATAAACTCTGCTCAGTTCAATGCACCCTGTACCCACCCCAGGATACAACTCAGTTAATAAGGATAGCACACAGGAGTTTCCTCACACAGTATATCACTGAGGTGCTGGACTGTTTATACAGGTTCATCAGCCAATCGACTGTAGCACACAAAATCCTGGACCGGACTACAAGTAGCTATGGACTGGAGTTCCACTGTTACTATTGAAGGTCATACTGGGCATGCTCCTACATTTAGAGAATTACAGCCCATGTCTAAACACACATCTGACAATTGAGCTGTGTTGTCCATATACGCCTTTGCATATGCACGGCTATGTACACCTAAACTGTCTCTCACCACCCCTATCAGACAGGTTCACCCCCATCTATCTGTATGTGCACATATAATATATATCTGCACTTGATGAGTATATATATATATATATATATATATATATATATATATATATATATATATATATATAGGTAACATATACATATATAACAATTATAGGTAGGCAGGCACAGGGGGAGAGAGACACAGATAGAGACAGATAGAGGCAGGGGGGCGTAGAGAGAGTGACATCCTGAAAGGCATACAGTTAAGTACTGCTGCAGCCATTTGCACACCAATCGTAACCAGTGGCATGTGCAAGTACGAAGGTAAGCTAAATTGTGTAATAGTAGTGAGGTAGGTGTTGTAATCTCACATCAGCTGCCTTGTGTGTGTGTGTGTGTGTGTGTGTGTGTGTGTGTGTGTGTGTGTGTGTGTGTGTGTATGTTTCTGTATCTATTACATTTATAGCAGAATACATACGCCCAACAGGCCTATGCCTGTGTAATGGTCACCCATTTTAAAGGCCCGATACTGCTGTCATCCACAACAGTGGCCCACCTGTCATTCACCCCAACAGCAGTGTCAGATAGTCTTCATGTAAGTAAGCCTTGTGATCCATGTGATAAGTATGTAGCACTATAGTGTAGACAGTTAGAAAGGTAGTGGTTCTAATCCCATCAATGGCAAGTCAGTCTGTGTGTTTATGGATATCTCCTTGTGGGTGCCTGTGTTTACTGCCTATGTGTGTGTAATGACAATACATTTTAGGCCTGTTCCACGCTGTAAAACACCTATTGTCCTACTTTACAGGGCCTGCTGATGTCATCCACCATAGATACAGCATTGGACACTTTACAGACATATAAGCTCTGTGGCACACATGGTAAATATGTAGCACTATAGTACAATAATCAAGACTGACAACTGTGTGTGTGTGAAGCATATTGCTGGTGTGGATTGTTTATACCATTTTTAGGCCTGTTCCGCCCTCCTGACACCCCCCATTGCATTAACTGACAGGGCCTGTTGATGTCATCAACCTTAGATACAGCATTGGACACTGCAGGCATATAAGCTCTGTAACGCAGGTGATAATTATATAGCACTATAGTACCATAAACTAGAACAGTAGGGGTTCTAATCTCAAGACTGCCAACAGTGTGTGTGTGTGTGTGTGTGTGTGTGTGTGTGTGTGTGTGTGTGTGTGTGTGTGTGTGTGTGTGTGAAGCATATCCCTTGTGCTTGGATGGGTGTGTTGGTTATATCATTTTGAGGCTTGTTCAACACTCCTGACACTCCCCATTGCATTCATTGACAGGGTTTGCTGATGTCATCAACCTTAGATGCACTGTTTCACATTTTGCAGGACAGACCTCTCACATGTATAAAGTTTTGCAGAATGTCCATATGATTGTCTCATATATTTAGTCTGTGTGTCATAAATGTATGGTTTCCAGGCCAATCATTGGCAAAGCATTAAGAGCTGGAAGTCAGACAATAATGACAGACATCTGAGTGTCAGACTTCATACCCTTCACAAAAGTAATGGTAATACTAAACCTGTCCCTCTATCAGTTATCTATGTTTGTAAGAGCAATATTTAAAACCTGTCCCTATTTTTTGGCCTGTATCACCCCATTATTGAAGGCTTTGTGCATATGTATCATCCTAACAGGTTGAAAGGTATGCTGCAGGCATATAGCTACATGGCATATGCATTACGGATGCAGCACTATACTACATACAACAAAATAGTTAGGTGGTTGTAATCTCAATACTGGCGACTGGGTGAGTGTGTGTCTGTGAATGCATATCCTCTGTAACAGTGTGGTAATCTTGCCTGTGTGAGTGCAATGCCTATACCATTCTGTGTGCCTGTACCACCCTGTTAACTCCAAAGTAGTAGTGGCAGACACCGCAAAACTGTATAACCTCTGTGGTTCATGCAATATGTATATTGCGCTATCTTATGTAGAATTAGCCAGGTAGGGGATCTACTATCAACAAGGGTGGTTCATGAGTGTGTGTGTGTGTGTGTGTGTGTGTGTGTGTGTGTGTGTGTGTGTGTGTGTGTGTGTGCGTGTGTGCGTGTGAGTGTGTGTGTGTGTGTGTGTGTGTGTGTGTGTGTGTGTGTGTGTGTGTGTGTACATATGTTTATTCCCTTGTGACAGTGTGCCTGTGTTATGGCCACAAACATACCTCTTGACCTATTATGGAAAGACATCTGGAAAAAGCCATACAGGAAAGTGGGAAAAGCTCACATATTAGGGTCAATCTTTCAATATTGCTCTGACAAACACAGAGAGGAGATGGCATAACAGGTTGTGCAGTCACATGCATTTTCTGAAGGGTATGAAGTCTGATATCTGTCAGTATTGTGTCATGTCAGTCTTTAATGACTTCACACAACTTTACAAGGAAACCACAATGTTATGCCAAAGGGAATAGAAATATGTGGCAAACAGCAGGCCATTCTGAAGATATCTGTAGAGGTGGGGTTATGGCCACCACCTGTTCCACCCTGCAGGTTGCAGTCCATGTATATCCAGGTGTGACCTGTGACAACAACACAAACAATACATAGGTCCATCTTATAAGGTTGTCTACTACCTGCATAAGGCAGTTACTTTACATCAGATGCACTTTACTGTTATGAGAAATAGCATAACTTATGGTGATGTGACACCAAGGAGCATTCATATTAGCAAACAAAGGGAAGTCCTGTCTGGTGCACTTGCCATGGGGTATGGTATGTCTTGCCAAGTGTCACACTGCTACAAGACATGTGCCACATTCCACATTTGATAAGTGGTAACCCTACCCTGTGATGCTTATGTGTGTGCAATATGTAGACATGTTTATGCCCTGTGTGTAGCTTCCACCCACGATGACCCACATGTATGAAGGCATGACTGCAAACTGCCACCTCCCACATATGTAGGTACCCCCTAAAACTGTGGCAACTGAGAGAAGTGTGCTGTCTGTCATTGACCCATAAACTGATGTTAACACACTGCAATTGGGCCATACAGCAGGTATGGAATGTTGGCCAGATCCTGGCCTCCAGCTGAATGCAGAAAACAGTACTGTTGTACCATATGGCGAGGACATGGACCAACTATTTCCCACATCAACGACAACTCCATAAATGCACAAACTGCGTTGACAGACCTGGCTACTCAGGTTGATAACAGTGTTGCAGTCACACCTGAAGTAGTGGCAGTGGTCAGAAAAGGCTTGGACAAGGTTCATCACATAGGTAAAGGGACTGCATTCAGGCAAAAGGTTAACATTACCTCTGTATAGTCCTCTGTCTGTACAATAAGACATTAGCAGCATGGTTGATCTGGTATGTATGTATGCAGACATCTGTCCCAAATGGTAAGGCTATGTTAACACCCACAAAGGTTATCCATGGGCTTCAAAACCTGTGCCATGCAGACAGCCTCAAATCAGTACTGCCCCACTCAGTATTGGACATGTTGTCCACAGGTGGGCTGTGGGAAGCCTAGATTGCAGTGTTGTGTTCAGCCCTTAAACAACTGCCGCATATATGTCATTATAACTGTGTGGGCATTATCGGCATGACAGGCTTGAATCACATATGACACAGCAAAAACAACAGCTGGAGAGACAGGTTTGTCTCCAAGAGGCTGCTCTGTGGCAGGAATATACTCCCCAAAAATGTCAAAGAGAGTACCATGCAGACCCTCGTAAACTGCATCAACGTTGAGTGGATGTCAGAAATAGCATCTGTCCCAGGGGTCCTAAGTGTGTCAAGCAATGGCAGGGGCAACAGGTTAAGGACTGACAATGTCTCACCCCACCATCTATCCACTACATCAGCAAAATGGTGTAAGGTATCATCAATACCATGGAGGGTGTCATGCATGCCAGGCAGTGTTGCATCCATGACCCTGAGAATCTGTCTGGTGTAACAACATTTCACCAACCAGAACAAAAATTAGCAGCAAAGGAAGAGAACCACGGGTGCTAAATCCAGTAAAATGATGTTTATTGGTACACACTTTCATCAGGTTTAAAATCACAAAACTTCTTTAGACACCAATTAACAAACTTGCCCACCCATTTATACCAGTGTCATAACTAACAGCAGCTAATGACATCAAGTAAACACCGCACTTGATTCATTTGAAAATTCAGGAACCTACACGTTTAAAAATACATGTTCCTTAAAAAGACATTCACATCACTATTAATGTTGCATTACACCCATCTGAATTTTTACATTACACCACGTTTCTAGTGATAAAGAATGTAATTCTATCTATCGTACACTTTTAATTTAAGCAAACTACAAACGGACACCATGTCATTTAATACTGGTGGACAGCCAGCATTCAAATAAATCTGCCACCATACCTCTTTCTCTTCTAAATATAACTTCCATGGTCACCCACAAGCTTCACTTTGAATCTGTTGTAATACTGCAAATTTAAAGGTGTGTTGGAGAAATACCTTCAAGTGTCTATATAAGAGATTGGTTTCCTTATGTTGTGCAATTTCATAAAAATGCTCATAAATTCTTTGTGACAATTTATGCTGTGTTTTTCCCACATAGTATCCATTACATTGTGTGCATAGTGCAATGTAAACCACTGCCCGAGAATAGCAGCTATATTTGCCATTTATTTTTATGGTCTTATCCAATGCCTTGATGCTGGATCCAATCTGGTGTGTGACTGAAGTGTATTGGACACGTGTTTAGCTGCACCTTTTCACCTCATATCTGCACTGACACTGGGATTCTGGACCAGATGCACTAACCTGGTTGACAAATATCATTAACTAGGGCAATAAAAAAAAATAGAAATAGAAATAGAAATGCCTTCCCATGTAAAAGCTGAATGGCCTGACTTAGTATTCAAACCATGCACCTACTGCACATGAAGATGTGACTCTAAGCATTCAGCTAACTCAGCTGTAAAGATTTTAGATATACATTTCTATATAGCTTTTCCATACATTTAGACAATGCGCCATGCCATGCAAACATCCTCAGCTATGCTTAAACTTGAAAAAATAAATAAATCAACATAAAAGGGAAAATCACATTGAGACATTTACTTTCTGTGCATTACAGCACTTTGACAGTGCAGGGTATCTGTTACAGACACTGTAACCCCCCCCCCCCCCGTGTGAAATAACTAAAGTAATATACAAATAAGTGTCCAAGGATACTTTCTTGTTTTAGTGCCGTATAACACTTTCACAGTGCAGGGGTTGTGTTACACATCTGCGAGAACTGTAACACACCCCCTAGCAGACGCAGCCAGTATACACTCCACGTAGGAATCACTCTATTCATACACGGAGTTTATTAAATCTGGGGGTGGGACAATTAAGTGTATGAATATCAGAATAAAATTCAATAAGCAGAGGTAGTCAAGATTTAAAATGTAGGGGCTTGGTACAAGTATAGTTCGAGATAGATAAGAGGTAATTTTGTAAGGAAGTTTTGAATGATACAATACTATGATCTCATCTAAGTGTTTATGGATATACAATGAGTAGAGTGAATATAGAATAGCATCCTGGTATTTGACAGATGCAATTCATTTATACATGCTTGGTATCAGTTTTTTTCTGGGCAAAGATATTCCATAACATCCTGCGTAACTTTATATTGTTGTCATTAACATCTTGGTCCTCTAGTAAGGCTGAAGTCATTTCTTTTTTATGTCTTAGCATGATCAATTAATTTTTTGGAAGGCTTTGGGCATTTCTCAATCCATTTATTGAAAGGCTTTTGTACCTATAAACATCTAGTAGAGCTTTTTTTTTTCTTTAACTAGTGGGTATTTGTTTATGTTAAGCATTTAATTATTTAGTTTAAAATTTGGGTTGAGGTGTATTGTTTGCTATATTTTCAATGGGCTTGTTAAGTGATTTGATTTTTTTTTTTTTGTTATTCTTTCATTTTTACCATATTTATTTTAATTTCTTTCATATTTTTCTTCTTTAGAAAAGGTAAAACCATAGGATTATATTTACAGTTGACCACATGATTATACCAGACTTTAAACCAGGTTGGGCTCCATTTGGTTTTGGTTGGATTATAATCTGAATTTGCTATAATTCTGCTAGCATTGATTATACCATAATAGGGGTTAAAGTCTGGGAGACTGAGACCCCCAACTTTTTTGGGATAGATTAATTCTTGGTAATTAATATGAACCAATTTGGGTGCCCATAAGAATTTGGATAGACTTTTAGTAATAATATTAAAAAATTTGTTTGGAAGTATTATATTGGATGCTTTAAACTGAAATACCAGTCTTGGTAGTATGCTCACCTTGAAAATCGACACTTTCAACAACAGAGGAAATTTTAATTTATTCAATCTAAGGATATCTTGATCAATGTTTGACTATAGTTCTAGTAAAATGTTTTGTTAAAACAGATTTTAGTCCTGATAAATAGGTATCCCTAAATACCTGAGTGAATCTTTTAGTTTAATCGCAGTTTCTGGAAAGTAGCTGATTAGATTGTAGTTAGGATTTAATGAAAAAATAGAGGATTTATCCATGTTTAGTTTGTAATTAGAAAATATGAAAATATTTCAATGGAGTGTAAAATTTCTGGAAGATCAGTATTGGGCAAAGTAAAATAGAGATTGGGATCATTACCAAAGGCAGTTAACTCGAGTTTTGTCATGGTTAATATGGGAATATGATGAAAAGTTTTTTATGTTATGAGAAGAAAGACAGGTTCTAAATATGTATATATGTGTGTGTGTGTGTGTGTGTGTGTGTATATATATATATATATATATATATATATATATATATATATAGATATATATATATATATATATATATATATATATACACACATATATATATATATATATATATATATATATATATATAGATTAGATATATATATATAGATAGATGTGTGTGTGTGTGTGTGTGTGTGTGTGTGTGTATGTATATATATATATATATATATATATATATATATATATATATATATATATATGCATTTATAGATATAGATATATAGTAAATAAGTATGGGGATATTGGGCAGCCTTGTCTTGTTCCATTTATACTTTCTATTGGGGAGGAGTAAGTTATATTTATATATAAGGTTGTGTGTGCGTTGGCATACAAACTTTTACTGAGTTGATAAAGTCGTGCTGTATATCAAAATGCAGCATAACTGAAAGAAAAAAGTTTAAGTTAATTCTATCAAAGGCCTTTGAGGCATCCAGTGTGAGTGCAAAGATTACATTATTATATTGTTTATTAATTACAATCAATGTATCCAAGGTTATTGCGTGGCCACAGCTTTGTCTGCCCTGAAGGAATCCCATTTAGTTAAGCGAGATTATATTTGGTAGCATGGACTTCAAGCTATAGCTAGTAATATTTTGATATCTATATTGCTAAGAGAGTTTGGTCTGTAATTTAATGGTTTTTTGGTGTCCAGACTTGCTTTTGGAATAAAATTTGTTCTAGAATTGTTACGATATAGATCTGTGGTACCATTTTCTTTTATATAACTAAAGAAATTTAGCAAGATTAAAAAAAAAAAAAACTGTAAGCCTGTTTCCTACCTTTCCTGTAACTAGTCTTCCAGATACAGATTTGCTGTATCCAGGACTGTTTGTAAGCTTCTGAGCCCCCCCAAGCCTTTCTGTGTTGGAGGGACGCCTTCTAGCTTATCAGTGGGAGTGGTAAGCATTAGGTAACCTGTCTACCACATAAGGAGTGGTTCTGGCTCAGAATTTGTAGTTATTGGCCGTTTGAGCAATCTTCCATCTCTCTCAACTTTCTGATTTGAAAGCCTGCATTTGCACTTGTTTCTGTCCTGTAACTCGTCTAGTGCAGATACAGATTCTTAGTTTTAGCACTTAAATTTCTTATTCATGCTCAGCACTTGTTCAGAACTTGTAAGCACTAAATAAGCTACTAATTACTATAGCACTCAATCTTCCTCATTATCTAGAGGAAAACAGTGTTTGTACTTAACTTTTCTCACTGGCGTTGAGAAAAACAGCTCTTGTACTCACTTTCCTCACTTATCTAGAGTAAAATAGTTGTTTTATTCAGGCATGTCCAAGGGTCAGCTCCCAGTGTTCTCTCCTGTCTATCTGATGAATCTGGGCATCTTGAGGCAATGTAGAAATTGCCTCATGTACACAGACAACCCTCTCCTCCTACCACCCAACACTACAACCTGTGAGAGATGCACTTATCTAGCCAAACTGGAGGTAAAGCTCTCTCCAACCAAGACTGAACCTGACAGTCATGAGGAGAAGGTAAACATTTGCACCACACCACACTCATCACATAGTCTCACTACATCTACACCACCAAAATCCACACATAGAAACTCAAAAACATTCACAGAGGTTCTCAATAATAATCTGCCTAAGCAACAGAGACCTCCAAAGCAGAAACACAAGCAACCTCCATCCCCCAACACAACCCAAATGACACATAGCCCACAGACTCAGTGTGCCACACAAACAGAGCCAATAATGAAAAACAACATACCCAACACACTAGTCACAGGTGACTCTATAGTCAGGCACACTGATGTCCCACTCACCAGGCTAAACAAGGAGAAGGTTACTGTCAGCTGCCTGTCGGGTGCCAGGATCAGCCACATAACCCACGCACTCAGGTCACTCCACAACAAGTACAAATATGACTCTGTCATTGTCCATGTTCATGTGAATGACCTGAGATGTACCTCCCTGGACTACATGAAAAGAGACATGGAAGAGCTCTCCGATCTTGTAGCCCAGGTAGGTATGACCCTAGCCCTGAGTAGAATTCTGCCATCGCCCAGAATGATACTGCAGTACAAGGACAAAATGACTGACTTCAGCAATTGGCTAAGCTTCTGGTGTCATTCTAAGGGGATCCAGTATCTGTCTGCTTGGGATGACATGGTCAACAGACCACGATGCTTTGCCACAGATGGCCTGCACCTGTCGCCCCTGGGATTCCGGATACTGGCTAAGGCTCTTGCTGCCCCTATAGTGCCTTTTTTAGGCAGGGTTCAAGTAACAAATTCACCACCATAACAGGAAGAAGCAAGCAAAAACTCAGGGTAATGCTACTCAATGCTAGAAGTCTAAATTTCAAAATGCACTCACTCGAGGCACTCCTTAAAATGGAGAACATCGATATCTGTGCAGTGACTGAGACCTGGTTCAAGGCTCCAGAGAGCACTGCTGCACTACCAGGCTATAACACATACCACACTTTTCGGCCATGTAACCTGGACCGAAACACCAAAGGTGGGGGTGTGTCCATATTCATTAAGGATATCCACACCTCCAGGCTAGTTGCTCAGCATAATGCATCCGAGGTTATCCAAGTGCAACTAACTCTTGGCAAAGCTGCAATCCAAATTGTAGCTTGCTACAGATCCTCCACCATGCCCCAGGATTCCCACTCCTCTTTTCTATTTTTTCACTAAATATTTTTTTTTATTATTTCAAATAAGATGTCTTAAACATTACATGAAATAAAGATAAATAACATATTTACAATTCTAAAACATTACTAACTTCAAACCATTATATAACTATTTACATTGGTGTCTATGCAAATAACATTGAAATTCTATATTATATAAAGTTAGAAACATAAGATGATATATCTTCTTCGATATTTTCAAGTATTTCCAGTACTTTCATCCAAGAGTAATAGTAAGAAGTAGATCTTTTAGTTCTGTTCTTCACTGTTAATATTTCCATGTGAGCAACTGTTGTTGTTAAAGTCTCAAATTCCTTGAGCGTGGCGAAGCCTCATTTTCCAGTGTATAGTTATGATTTTACATTGAAATTGCCAATAGTGACCATAGGATTTTAGTGTCTTTTTGGTACACAGTTTGGAATAGGAGAGTTGAATAAAATTAAAGACTTTGTTAATTGAAAATTATCATTATAAACAGTCTGAAAAAATAATTAATGGATTTCCAGTACATATTGAGACATATACATTCATAAAAACATGCTGCCAATCTGCTTTTATCTTGGTATGGCATCTCCAACATTGATCTTCAATAGAATACATTTTGGCTAACCTATGTGGTGTATAGAAACTTCTGTGTAGATATCTCCAAGTGAATAATTGCCAGTATTTTGATAATGTAGAAAATTTGGAAGATTTTAGAATATTACTTTTTCTTCTTCAACTGGAGGATGGTTGTTTATGAAAGTATAATAATCCCAGTATGATTTTTCATGATAGTTTTTGTTTTTAACAATTTTATAGATATTAGACAAATAACCTGTACCCTGATAAGGCTGTTTTGTGATAAGAATAAGGTATTCAATGAGTTTTGGAGCTTCATGTCTAACTGAAGGTTGCATTTGTTCTATTTTATTTATAAGAAAATGCCTTAGATTTTGTAAAAACAGCCAATTGTCTTTATTTATATTATAATTATAAATTATCTGTTCCTTTGTCAGAATTTTCCCTTTCTCTATAAGTTGATGCCAAAAGAGTAATGTTTCTTCTTTACACTCCTCTTTTCTTGATGTACTGGAAAATATTAGGGTTCAACCAAACACTCTAATAATGGGCGACTTCAACTACCCCACCATTAACTGGGAAAACTACTCATGTACCAACTCCTTAGCGCAACGCTTTCTGGAATTCATAAACTCTAATGCCCTAGATCAACTTATCCACACCCCCACCAGGGGCAACAGTATCCTAGACCTAGTCATTACCAACATGAGTGACCGGTGTTCCACACCTGAAGTCAACTCCTCGTTGGTCCGATCCGACCATAAGCTAATCACCCTTGATAGCCACATCCCACTCCCACCCCCCATTAAGGAAACCACAGTAAAAATTTCTCCAAAGCCAACTTCATGCTTCTTAAGACAGAAGTAGTGAACTTCATGACACCCATGCAGATGGACAATACAGTTACAACTGCTGAATCCTACACAAATGCTCTCTATAAGCACTTACATGAGTGCATGGATCATGCTATCCCAAACAGAACCAAGACGCTATCCTCCAAAAAAAAGAAGCCAATCTGGTGGTCCCCTGCCATAAACAAACTGTACAACAGAAGGAAGAAACTGTTGCAAAAGAGAGTAAAATCCCATGAGTGGAGGAGCTCCCTGGTCAGCCTCAGTAAGAAGCTGAGATCCCTTATAAGATCCTCCAAAGCTAGCTATGAAAATAAAATTGCTGCTAATTCCAAGGACAACCACAAAGCATTCTATAGCTATGTCAAGAATCTCAATGGCAACACCCATATCTGCTCTGAGTTAGAGCACAATGGCACAAAAATTACAGAACCAACTGATATTGTCAACATCCTGGCAGATAGGTTCAGTTCTAACTTTATCCCCCCACCCCCTAAAGGGCCCATATCTATACAGGAAGAATGCAGAGTCCCTGTAATCATAGCTACACAGGTGAAAGCTGCACTCTCTAAAGCCAAAAACACAGCATCCATGGGACCGGACAACATCCCAGGCTGCATTTTACATGAACTTCAGAATGAACTAGCTCCCCACTTAAGCACCATGTTCAATAATAGCCTCACATCAGGCTTTGTGCCCACTGAATGGCACACAGCAATAATTATCCCACTCCACAAAGGGGGAGCCACCACTGATCCTGGGAAATATAGACCTATTAGCCTGACAAGCCTGGTCTGCAAGGTCATGGAACGTATCATCATGGAACTCATAAACAAAGACATTGGTAACCTCCAAACTCTGGATCCCACCCAGTTCGGGTTTGTGAAAGGTAGATCATGCCTCCTTTACCTGATCAACTTCTTTGAGGCAGTCACCAAAGCCGTAGATGAGGGTAAGGTGGTTCACACAGCCTATCTTGACCTCTCCAGGCTTTCAACACCATCCCCCATTCTGGAATTATAGCTAAACTCAATAAACTAGGCATAAATCCCTACGTCACAAGCTGGGCTGCCAACTGGCTCACTGACAGAACCCACACTGTAAAAGTTGCAGACTCCAAATCTGACCTCAAACCAGTGACAAGTGGAGTACCACAGGGTTCCGTCCTGGGACCGCTCCTGTTTGGTATCTACTTCTCTAAAGTACAGGCTAACACAGAAGGCCTCTGGCTAACGAAGTTCGCAGATGACTGCAAACTAGGAGCCATAGTCAAGTCCCCAAATGATGTGAACATCCTACAGAAGGGCCTCTCTGAGACAGATGCCTGGTGTCAGAGCCATGGCCTCAAGCTCAATACCAAAAAGTGCAGTGTCATCCCCTTTGGTAAAAACTCTGTACCCATGAACTACCACATAGGCAGCAATCTACTTAACACCGAATGTGTGATAAGAGACGTTGGTACCCAGGTGGACAGTAGTCTCTCCTTTGATAGTCACATCGCCACAGTAGTCAGGAGGTCCTTCTACATGGCACACCTCATCATAAAAGGGTTCTCATCCAGGAAAAAAGAGGTCATCGTTCCCCTTTACTCGACACTTATTAGACACATTATAGAGTACAACGCCCCTTTTGGAATGTACCTCACAAGACATCTGCAGCAGCTGGAAAGGCCACAGAAGTACCTCACAAAGAGAATTACTGGGCTCAAACAAATGCCCTGCACTGATCGCCTCAAAAAACTCCAGCTTTACTCCGTAGCATATCGCCTACTCCGAGGTGATCTCTGCCTAACATATAAAGCTGTGTCAAACCCAGAGCTGTTGGACATGCTACACCTAAAGAAATCCCAATCCCTCCGAGCTACACGCTCTAGGGACCTAAACCTTGTCACCGCAATAAACAGGACATGCTGGAGGGATAGATTCCTATCCTAGAGACTTCCCATACTCTGGAACAGGCTACCCATCTATGTCAAGCAAAGTTCTTCATTAGCACTCTTCAAGAAAAATCTTGATGAGTGGATGGGAAATAGGAAATACACCCCGGGGATCACTTCTGTGTCTCTGCTCGACAGTGGCACAGGAGAATAACTTTCTTGGGTGGCGTAAGCCAGGGAACCTTGTTGGCTAGGCTTACGTAGGGCCTTGGGCTGATAGCCTAGTACCTACCTATGAATCTATGAACCTATGAAAATTTTTGACTAAATGTTTTATAAAAGTCTGTCATATAGCCATCAGGTGCTAGAAATTTGCCTGGTTTAAGGTTCTATGATGTCTAGGATTTCTTGTTGGGTAAATGGTTTTGTAACAGCATTTTGTTGATTTCAGCTGAGTTTTGGAAGGTCTAATTGGTTTAGAAATTGTTCTTTTTCATGGCTTGAGAATAATAAGCTCTGTTTTCCCCATGTCTGAGGATATATCTGTTCGAAAATTTGGACAATTTCATTATTGATGTTACAGATTTTGTTTTGATATGTTATCTCAGTTATTAAAGGAGAAACTTTATTAACATTCATTATTCTCGATAGTAATTTTGACAGTCTGAGTCCCATTTGGAATATCTAGTTGACATTTTCATCTCATTAAATTGTAATTATTTGGTAAATAATAAATATAATTCTTTTTGTAGATAATTCATTTTGTAACTGTTTAAGTTATAGTTTATGTATAGTTCATCCTCTAAGCTGCAGATATATTCTTTCAGTTTCTTTTATTTTGAAATATACATTTTTTTGTAATACGATGCCTTGTTAAAAAGTATACCTCTGATTTGTGCTTTTACAGTAGCCCGTTGTATGTCTAGTGGAATTTGGGAGTTAGTAAAATTGCATAAAAGCTCACAAGTAGCTCATTGATTTCTTTACTAATAACTTCTTTCTGGAGTAAAGTAGGATTTAAAGTCCAGTTATAACTACATCTTTGTTTTTGGATGTATTTGTCCCGTCTATAGTGAGTGAAATTCTAGAGGGATCAGAAAAATATCTAGGTTCTCTATAAAAGTCAGAGTTAGTAGTTAAAAGTATGTCAGATCTCAAGAAAAAGTCCAGCCAAGCCCAGATTTTATGACATTGAGAATAGAAGGTAAATTTTCCTGATAGTGTATTCCGTTTTTGAAAATGAAAAGGGTAGAATAAGTTATTTTTAGGTCAGATCTCACTACTGAAGCGTGAGCATTGTACTTTTACTTCTACGTGACCCATCTGTCATAGGATGATTGACTGTATTCCAATCCCCCATAATATAATGGCAGTCAGGATATATACCTAGTATTTTACAGATTGACATGATCAATTCCTGTTGTTTTATACAGTGTGCATATAAGTTCAATAGCATGATGGGTTTATAAAAAGATGTGTTCTTAATAATTACATAACACCACCTCCCTTCAGTATCTGAATTTTGTTTCAAAATAATATCATTTAAAGATTTCTTAGTAACAATTGCCATACCTGAACTATTTGATGTATTGCCTGATTCAATTATTGCGTATCCTTTCCTCCTATCATGGGATCACTGGTCTCCCATCATTGGGTCTCTTGCACAAATAATATTTCCGCTTTCAATTTAAATACTAAGTGAAAAAATAGATTTATTTTCTTTTTCATTTGTAAACCTTTAACTTTCCATGACTCTATGATCCACATTTAATACTTCTGTTATCAGTATATGGTGGGATGAAACTTTGCTATAGCTTCATAATATATGTTTCATTTTGTAATACACAACATTAGCAAGACTGACACATAGCACGTGACTCTTCCTATTAAATCCTAGTGCCTGCCCAACCCCCCCATACAGCCAGGAAAACATAAACTAATGATGCATAAAGAATGTATATGTACCCATCGTAATGATCATGAAATTCTTTATGTCGTAACATTTTAACCAAGTTAGTTAATGTAAAAAGTATTTTAGAACAAGTTGAGAATAGTTTAAATTGCCTGTAAATTCACACAGCTTTTCACACAGCCTCTTTATCTAATGCAATCATATTCATATGTATGAACACTGTAAAAGCATTCTATTTCACATATGAAATAGCCAAAATTCAAAGAATATGAAAATGAGAGAAAAATATACATAGTGAGGGAGAGAGAGACTTTTTGTCCATGCAAGAGCAAAAACAGGTTTAATATTTCCCGTTCACTTCAGAAATGTTTTCAATACATGCAGGCCGGTATACAACATTTCCCTTTTTTTAGAAACAATGAGTAAAAATGTCACACAGAAAAAAAAAACAATCAGTAAGAACTAAAAGAAAATTCAGTACTTATGTATTATCGCAACCACATTCCACAGTCGCTACCTCAGATTGTAATTCTCAATTGTAGAAGACTATGTCAGACTTGATATGCATGTTAACTGTGTGCAATCCATTTCAAAATGTGTTCGGAAATATTTTTTAGACAAACTGATAGGATTTGTGGATGATCACACTGTCGCATACTTTTGCCGTGGTGAACAACTGTTAGGAGACCTTTCTCACCTGCTTTCTTAAAGTTTTGCAGTGAAAACTGAAAAACATTAAGGGGAAATTGCCTTAAACTGGAGATATAAAGTTATTTGGATCAGTAAAAAAATGGCATGAAGCATTTAAAATTAGCGGTGGAAAGAAAAGCAGCTTTTGCACATGAGACACTGACAAAACAATAGGGAATTCATACTTCGTAAACTTGACAGGCATGCTTGGGATGACACATTTCACCAGCCACGTTATGAAATAACGATGCAGTTCTCTGCCCAGAAAGTTAAACATGTACCTGACTCATGTAATAGGTTCATAGATTAGTACTAGGCTAACTGCCCTTGCAAGCCATTTTAAGCCTAGCCAATTATCCCTTGTGAGACTCAAACCTTGCACCTTGTGTTTGTAAGGCAAACACTTTAACCATTAGGCCACCCTTCCAACCCTGGAGTAAAAAACTTGTTGCTTCAACCAGCTGACAAGGATGAACAAGTAAGACTCGTTAGGCTGTTACCACAGTCATGGCCCCATCACTGCCTGCCCGAATACCCTCCACACAATCAGGGGAAGTATACATATTTATCAGTCAGAAAGGTACACAGAAGTAGTAAAGAGTGTTATATTCTCCTGACTGCAAACTTTCAGTCCAGTTTTCAGCTGGAGTACGGTTTTGAAAACAGCCATTTTTTCTTTTTTGATTGTGGTTGCGATAATACGTAAGTACCAAAAATTCTAGCCAAGCTAGAATTTCCACTGTGTGATTCCTCAAACCTAAACAGTCCACTTGTGCTGTGATGATGAGGCTATAACAAGGCTGAAACATGTATGTCCACAGCTAGTGGGGTTTGGCTTATTGGCCTGAATTTGTCCATTAAATGACTTAAAAAGAAAAAAAGTCATGGGTATTCAGAACCGCCATATAGCTGAAACACCTGATGTTCTTAAGGGTCATTTGCATATATCCAATATGCCTCTGATACAAGATGTTTGAGGAATCACGCAGTGGAAATTCTAACTTGCTAAAATTTTCTTTTAGTTCTTTTTTTAGAAACAGGAAATACACTGCATATTTTTTCATCAAGCAGGAAAAAAAATAGCCCAGGCCTCTTGACATCCGCAAGGGACACAAAATCATCACCAGTAGTCATTCAGGTACATAAACCATTACTTTTTTTAGTTCTTGAAATTATCATTCATTCACAGTCATATATTCAGTAGGTTTTGGCCTTACCCATTATGTTGAATGGAAGCTATGTGCACTAATTTCTTTCTTACTCCTTGCTATCATTTTTCAATCAGGGGTTGTATTAAAGGCATTAATAAAGGCTTGTTTAGCTTCCTTGGTCATTCTGACTGAGTATTTAACTCATTTCTCTTGAAATACCAGAGTAGAAGGGTATTTCATTTGGAATTTAGTTCTTTTTGCGTCCAAAAATGCACAAAATGGTGACAGTTTTTGTCTGTCTTGTTTAATTTGGTAGGGTAGGTCCTGAGCAAATGTAATTTTGTTTCCATTCCATATTGTCATTCTTTGCTTTTCTTTTTTGCTGTTGCAAGAATTTTAAAAACATCCTGATAGTTTAAAAGTCTAACATAAATTTGTTTCGGTTTGTCCTGTGCTTGTGCAGCTCTAAGTGCTCGATGTGCTGTCTCTGTTATAATTTGGTTAGCTTCCGTCTAGTCTTCCAAAAGACAGCACAAAATCTGGTATAGAACTTCCATTAATTTTGCTTGCTCATATTTTTTTAGGTACCTCCCGTATTAAAATATTCTAAGTCTCAATTTTTTTTGTTGTGATTCCATAATGTTTTTTTTTTTTTGTCAGAATTAAAAGCTTTGTGCAACTTATTCATTTTAATTTTGTTTTCTACTGTTTTAGTTTCTGTTTTTTTTTCTAGCCTGTCCACTATTTGGGTTATGTCTTATCAAAGTTTTTTAGTTTGTCTGTGAATTGTTGAATTGCCATTCGCAGTGGTTATAAAGCCATTTTAAAATCTTCTATATTGAGGAAATGGTCTATTTTCAATGTATTTTTACCCTTTTGGCTTTTCAGTTGTCCTGTCGTTATCTGTCATTTGGAGATAATTTCTTTTTCTGGTGTGATTGCTGCTGAAATCTTATATTTAGTTATTTATGTGTCCATGGTTTCTGTTTTGTTTGCCATCATTCATTGCTCTCCAGTAATAGCTTTATTTTCTCTCTTAGAATCGGCAGGCCTTGGTCGCAATGGGGTAAGTTGTTCGCTTCTTACAAGTAAGTAATTGTGGCCTTTAGAGAATAATCCTGATTAGTGTATGTTTAAACTCATTTTTGAAGTATTTTGACTGGTATGCATTTTTGGGTTGGTTTAACTGAAGTGTCCCTTGCAGTTTA